>NC_041381.1:60587599-60587995 GCF_002162155.2 Triticum dicoccoides
TCCGGTTAAATGATTATTCCTGTGGATGGACTAACCCATTTATTCTCATGAATTGAACATTTATTATGAGCACTATTTCCTTGTGAATAAAAGCCCTTTCTGCGATGTCGCTCAGACGTCCGACTGTGGCATTTCTTTTAAAGCCCTTTCTGTGATGTCGCCCCGACGTCCGACTGTGGCATTTCTTTTAAAGCCCTTTCTTTGATGTCGCCCCGACGTCCGACTGTGGCATTTCTTTTAAAGCACTTTATGTGGTGTCGCTAAGACACCCGACTATGGTATTTCTTTTAAAGCCCTTTCTGTGATGACGCCCCGACGTCCAACTGTGGCATTTCTTTTAAAAGCCCTTTATGTGGTGTCGCTAAGACACCCGACTGTGGTATTTCTTTTAAAGCC
>NC_041381.1:60588110-60607641 GCF_002162155.2 Triticum dicoccoides
AAGACGCCCGATTGTGGTATTTCTTTTAAAGCCCTTTCTACGATGTCACCCCGACGTCCGACTGTGGCATTTCTTTTAAAGCCCTTTATGTGGTGTCGCTAAGATGCCCGACTGTGGTATTTCTTTTAAAGCCCTTTCTGTGATGTCGCCCCGACGTCCGACTGTGGCATTTCTTTTAAAGCCTTTATGTGTTGTCGCTAAGACGCCCGACTGTGGCATCATTTCCTTATATTTATTTGTTCACCTTTCGAGGCGTCGCTTCAGACACCCGATCGGTCTTCATTTATGTTTTGTGGGATTTCAGGAGGACTATCGCCGTTTCCCTTCTACTTACCTCGTTATGCTAATTTTTGAATGTACATTGGTGAATTAATCATGACGCATTCATGCATGCATTTGTTATATCTTACGTCCGAACTGTCTTGCGAGTACTTTCAAAGTACTCACTGGCTTGTTGATTTGGCCAGATGCTGACGAAGGCGATCTCATGGATGAAGAATTTGATAGTGAGTCTGACGCCTAGAGGAGTCCCAGTCAGTCTCGTACGACCCTGGATTTGGTCACTGTATTATATCCGCTTCCGCTACCAAATAAATTCATCGAGCCTCACCTCGACGCTCGATGACATGACAGTTTTAGAGACTTGTATCTCTCTCCCCGCTGTGTTTCTCCACCACCGCCCTATCCTCGAGTCAGTAGTATGCCTCCACACCACTGTGTCATGTCCGCCATTATGTATATTTATTGGCGTGCTTGTAATAATTTGGTTGAGCAACCGTAGTTCAACCCTGTAATATATTTTATGCTACTGGCTTATTGTATCAAGAATTTGTCTACCAGTGAGGAGGATTTCTCTCATACTGGACTCAAAAGATTGGTTTCTCAATAAATATTTTTTATTGGAAAACCGGTCGTCACAAGCTTGGTACCAGAGCCAGGCTGACTGTAGGAAGCCACTAGGTGCGATCGCTAATTGGTTATTTGCTTGATTGAGCCTTTTCATATTTTCTTGATTATAGTCATTTTCTGTCAGTCAGCATAAATTTATGATCTGACCATGCAGAATTTTTGCCTACTTTTGTAGATTGCCGACAACAGCTGCGAGTCTCAGACATTCGCCAACGTGCCCGATGGGTTCATCAAGCTTCTTTCATTCATCGTTCAGGTCGCGATGGGGCCATCTGTGCGCCCAGTTTTCACACTCTGCCAGCACCGAGTCAAAGACAGTCTGACCATGCACCAGGCCGCGGTGCAGTTCAAGGGAGGGCGTGGTGAGTTACGCCGCATCCGGTTCTTGGGAAGAGCCATGCCTACGGAGAGGCATGCTAGGCAGATGGCAGCCCGCGAGGCGAAAGCTCGTCTCAGGGATGTCCTCCCCGTGATGAAGACTCGTTGTTACCGTTATCTTCCATGCCATGTGCCTTACACCTGTCACTACGCATTCTCCTGCCCCACAGGAGAACGAGACGAGGATTTTGAGATGCTCATTGAGTATCTCCGGGCCCTGGAGGCAGCCTTCGACAACCTGGTGGACGACTTCGTGGCTGCCCGCATGGACTTAGTTCATGGTTGTGCTGCCAATAGGAGGGAGCTCCTACCCACCGCACCGCCACTAACTTTGGTCTCGTCCTCAGCATCTTATACGCCTACTCGTCGCCTACCTTCTACCGAAGAATTCAACCAAGTCATTGCGCCCACTCCAGCGTGCACTGCACCACCCTTCGCGCCCACTCCTGTTCGTGTTGTTCCGCCCCTGGCACCCGCTCCGTCCACTCTGCGCAACACTACACGTATGGAGCCTATTAGCGAGGAGGAAGTCGAGTCCCCAACCTTGCTACGCCTCGCCCTCGGCAGGGCAAAGGAGGTCGTCAACATCTCCGCCTGAGTACGCTTAGCCGCCATGTAATGTACCGCTTTGTATGATATGTTTATATGTACATAGGTTGTGAGAAGTAGCCTGTTTGCGCATCATGTAGGATCTGGAGAAGTGCACTAGCCTAAATAACATGTCAGGATTATGTACGCATATCCTGAGTGATGTATTGTATAATTACCGCCCGTGTGTAAGATATGTAATGAGCAGTCCTTCTCCGTGCGCAAGTCGATTTGTTTTTCTTAAGTAAGCTTGGTTATTTAATTTTATTTGCCAGCTTTATGCACTTATGGATTTGTTTTTGCGACTCTTTCCGCTTTTCTTATGGGTTTTACAAATATATCGCCAGAGTGAAAAATGTCTCGTCCTTGGACTCGCTCCATGCCAACTCCACCAGACGAAAATTATGATACACAACCCAGCAACGAGTTCACTCAGGGACAGTCAAGCCAACAGGGCAGTGAATCGGCACTTTCACAAATGTGCCGCCTTTGTGAGCAGAGTCAGCAACAACATCGGGAAATGATGAACCAAGTCATCAACATGGGAAATCACCATGGACAGTATCAGCAGCATTCCAAGTTATCTGAGCTACAGAAGACCCGTCCCCAAACATTTTCTCATACTGACAAGCCTCTTGAAGCCGAGGATTGGCTTTGAGATATGGAGAGAAAATTAATTATTGCAAAATGTTCAGATCTCGAGAAAGTACTATATGCTCCACACTATCTCACAGGAGCAGCTGCATCATGGTGGTAGAATTTTCTGCACATGCACCCCAACGAAAATGATATAACCTGGGATGATTTCAAGGAAGGTTTCCGTGGTGCACACATTCCCAAGAGTATTATGAAAATTAAGAAGAGAGAGTTCGATGACCTCAAACAAAGGAACATGACAGTGTCAGAATACAACGGTCAATTTACTCTATTGTCCCGCTATGCCAATGAAGAACGTATGACTGAAAGCAAGAAGATGGAGAAATTCCTTGACAGTCTGGCGCCCACGCTTAAATACCAACTGGTAGTTCACACTTTTTCAGATTTTAAGACACTAGTGGACAAAGCTATTACTTTGGAAAATGAGAGACGTAGCTTGGAGGATTTACGTAAGCGAAAAAGAGACCAGACTACTCTTGCGCGCAACCACCGAAGCAGGACAGATTTTCAGAAAGGTGGGACACACAAACCTACAACAAACATCTCTCGCCCAACCAAGAATTTCCATGCAAGGGACAAAGAGTTCACATATCGCCCAGGCGTTACTTGCTACGCTTGTGGAGAAGAAGGGCACTACGCCAAACAGTGCCCCAAGCCAAGGAACTCGACCCCGAAGCCAAACAATGGTGGAAATAATTCAGCGCCCAAGCGCAACAATTTCAACCCCAACAACAACCACAGGAAGGGTCATCTAAACCACGTGACCAAAGAAGAAGCACAAAATGCTCCGGATATCGTACTCGGTACGTTTCCTGTCAACACAATACCTGCAACGGTTTTGTTTGATTCTGGAGTTTCTCACTCATTAATTTCGAAAAGTTTTGCTTTGCAAAATAATTTTTCGATGTTTCCCTTGGAAAAATCCATGATCATCAAGTCCCCTGGGATTCAGCAAGTTACTCAGAGTTACTGTCAGAATGTGGTCATTGAGTTCGAAGGATTGAAATTTTTCGCCAATCTTATTGTGTTGGAAAATAAAGGACTGGATGTCATCCTAGGGATGGACTGGTTAACCACCAACAAAGGTTTTATTGATTGTTTCAACCGGACCGTAATTCTCACGCACCACCACGGGAAGACAATAAAAGTATCAGCCAAGGAAAGAAAAATACCCCGGCAGCCGAGATTGAATAAGGTGAACGTTTCTGAGTTAAGCAAGGTTCCAGTAGTATGTGAATTTCTAGACATATATTTCCCGAAGAACTACCAGGCGTGCCACCAGACAGAGAAATAGAATTCAGCATTGAGCTAGCACCAGGAACCACCCCCATATACAAGAAACCATACAGAATGGCACCATCCGAGTTGATCGGGTTGAAGAAACAAATAAAGGAATTACTGGACAAGGGATACATTCGAGCCAGCTCCTCACCTTGGGGATCACCAATTTTATTTGCCAAAAAGAAGGATGGAACACTAAGATTGTGCATAGACTACCGAGCACTTAACATGGTCACAGTCAAGAACAAATACCCGATGCCACGAATAAATGATTTATTTGATCAGCTCGCTCAGGCCAAGGTATTCTCAAAGATTGACTTAAGGTCAGGATACCATCAATTAAAAGTGCGAACAGAAGATATCCCCAAAACAGCCTTCACCTCCAGATATGGACTATATGAGTTCACAGTTATGCCTTTTGGATTAACAAACGCCCCCGCATATTTTGTTCACCTCATGAACAAAGTATTTATGAAGTTTATGGACAAGTTCGTTGTGGTATTTATCGATGATATTCTGATATACTCCAAAACACCAGAAGAGCACGCGGAACATCTCAGGATTGTGCTGGGAGAACTCAGGAAACATCAATTGTATGCCAAGTTCAGCAAGTGCGAATTTTGGCTAAGACAAGTAGGCTTTCTAGGTCACGTGCTGACCCAAGACGGTATCGCAGTAGACCCGGAGAAAGTCAGGGCCATACTTGACTAGAAGGCACCAGCCAGCGTAACGGACATACGAAGTTTCTTGGGAATGGCAGGATACTACCGCAGATTTATTGAAGGATTCTCCACTCTAGCTAAGCCAATGATGCAGTTGCTCAAGAAGGACAAGAAATTTGAATGGACAGAAGCCTGCGAAAAAAGTTTCCAAGAGTTAAAACAGAAATTAACCACAGCACCGGTATTAATTGTGCCAGACATACACAAAAACTTTGAGGTGTATTGTGACGCATCCCAAAAAGGTCTCGGGTGCGTGTTGATGCAAGAAGGCAAGGTTGTCGCATACGCTTCACGACAACTCCGCAAGCATGAGGAAAATTATCCCACTCATGACTTAGAAATGGCAGCAGTCATTCATGCACTTAAGGAATGGAGGCATTTCTTACTTGGGAATCGATGTGAAATATACACGGACCATAAAAGTCTCAAATATATTTTCACACAGCCAGAACTAAACTTACGGCAACGACGTTGGTTGGAATTGGTAAAGGATTATGATGTCGGTATCCACTATCATCCAGGGAAAGAAAATGTAGTGGCCGATGCTCTTAGTCGAAACCCCAGCTCCGACGAAAACAGTCTGCAAAGTTTGAGACCTGAATTCCAACAAGAATTTGCCAAACTCAACTTGTTAATGATCGCGGGAGGCACCATATCAAACTTGGAAATAAAGCCCGACCTTGTGGAGAGAATTAAAGAAGCTCAGCCTGGTCACCCCAGCATTGAAGGAATTAAAAGAAAGGTGAGTATGGGCAAGGCCTCGGAATTTGTCATAGGCGATGATGGAATAATATGGTACGGGGACAGACTCTGCGTGCCAAACATAGGGGACCTCAGACAACATATCCTAGCTGAAGCACACACCACTCCATATTCAATCCACCCTGGAGGAACCAAAATGTGTAAGGATATTCAGGAAAGATTTTGGTGGCACGGTATGAAGAGGGACATAGCCACATTCGTTGCATGTTGCGATTCTTGTCAACGCATAAAAGTTGAGCATCAAAAACCAGCCGGACTACTACAACCAAAGAAAATACCTGAGTGGAAATGGGATGAAATAGGGATGGATTTTATTGTCGGACTACCTCAGTCACGACACGGGAATGATGCCATATGGGTCATCACCGATAGATTAACCAAGGTGGCACATTACATTCCAGTGAAGACAACCTACAACACTCAGAAGCTTGCCAGGATTTATCTCCCCGTATAGTTTGTCTGCATGGAGTCCCGAAGACTATAATATCCGACAGAGGCACTCAATTTGTCTCGAGATTCTGGGATCATTTACAACAGGCTCTGGGAACTCAATTGGCCTTCAACACAGCCTATCATCCCCAGACTGATGGACAG
Source organism: Triticum dicoccoides (assembly GCF_002162155.2). Classification (NCBI taxonomy): domain Eukaryota; kingdom Viridiplantae; phylum Streptophyta; class Magnoliopsida; order Poales; family Poaceae; genus Triticum; species Triticum dicoccoides. The sequence goes on from NC_041381.1 coordinate 60,594,002, forward strand.
ACTGAACCCGTAAACCAAATTTTAGAAGACATGCTGAGAGCATGTCTCCTCACCTATGGAACCAGTTGGGAAGAAAGCCTGCCATATGCCGAGTTCGCATACAACAACAGTTACCAGGCTAGCCTGCAAATGGCACCTTTTGAAGCCCTATACGGACGGAGATGTCGTACCCCGCTAAATTGGTCAGAGACCGGAGACTGCCGTATCTTCGGCCCAGACGTGCTCAAAGAAGCCGAGGAAAAAGTCAAGCTAATCAGGGACCTACTCAAGACCGCTCAAAGCCGACAGAAGAGTTATTACGATCAGAAACATCGTGGGGTCAATTTTGAACCCGGTGAATTTGTGTACCTACGAGTATCACCTATGAGGGGACTGCAACGGTTTATGATTAAAGGAAAGTTAGCACCTAGATTCATTGGACCATTCTGCGTAGTGGCACGAAGAGGCACTGTAGCCTACCGGCTAGACTTACCCGAAGACTTGTCCGACATTCACGACGTGTTCCACGTCTCTCAATTAAGGAAGTGCGTAAGCAAACCAGAGAAACAAGTATTCCATGAGAACATTGACGTGCAGCCAGACCTCACTTATCGGGAACGCCCAGTAAAAATATTAGAGGAGTCTGAAAGGAGAACCCGACAGAAGACCATCAAATTTTTCAGAGTTCAGTGGAGCAACCACACCGAAAGCGAAGCAACTTGGGAAAGAGAGGATTTTCTTCGGACAGAACATCCATACTTATTTAAGGATCAGCTGGAATCTCAGGGACGAGATTTTTCCTAAGGGGGTAGGTGTTGTGACACTCCAAAAATTTTATTTGGTTTTCAGCAAAAACTTTGTGGTTTTTGAAAAGAGGCCATTTAAAATTTTCCAGAAAACCTTCCTCTTAAAAACTTCCTTTTCTTTGGCAAGGATTTTATTTTTCTTCAAACTATGGTGTTTGATCTTTTGAAACTTCTTCTCTGTTGGTTCCCTCTCAAATTTATTTTGGGAGTTTAATTTTTTTTTCTTTTAAAAAGAAACTCTATGAAAATTTGGGATTTTCATATCTTGGAAACCACCCATGACTTTGTATTTTGCCCATGTGGTAAAACCCCTCCAAAACCTCCCCTCCTCCTTGTAATCAACCTAAGTTCTCTGTCCCAACTAATCCAAGCAAGTTTTGGATTTTATTCTAATTTTCTTTCCCCTCAAATCTTTTCTGCAAATTATTTGGAGCCTGAGAGATTTTCAAAGAAAGTACCCTTTTGCATTTGAGTTTTGACCTCAAACCAACTCTCCTGGATGGTCCTTTGTACCCACAACCCAGAACCATCTTGATCCACTCCTCCTCTTTTAAAATTTTTCAAATTTCAGTATCTGCAAGTTTGGACCAGATTTGCCAAATTGGGTGAAATTCATATCTACACTTCTTCTAAAATTCCACCAAAATTCAGGCAGCCTACTGGAGCAATGAGTAGCCACTCCACCAAGTTTCAGCTCAAGGAAAAATCCCTAGATGCCTATATCATTCTGTCGAACACCTTGCATGCACTGTTCTGTTCATCTTCAGTTAAGTTCAGAAATTCAGTGTCGTTTTTCCTTCGTCAGACTCGGTCACGCGGCCACAGTGCTCCCTGGCGAGTTGCACGCAGCCTCTTCCCCTTGACCAGCACCCCGCACGCACGCTTGGCCGATTCCTGGCGTTAGTAGCGACGAGCCTCGCCGGCGTTGGAAGCTTCTGCGGTGGTTGCACCTTCCGTGGCGGCCAGCGAGGGCCCGAGCCTGCTCGCCACACCACCCGGCGCCGCCCAATGCCCCCTGGCTCTCCGCGTGTCCTTGCCATGCCAACGCACGCCCGTGGCACCGTCGCGGTGGCCCGGCAAGCACGGAACGTGCTCCCTGGCGCCGACGGGCCGCGCCACCCCCGTTCCATCGAGCTCGCCCTAAACACCCAAATCCCGGCTAGTTTAGCACCCAAACGGACCCAGTGAACCCCCACGACGGCGCTCGACCCCTAAACCTCCCCGACCAAAGCACTGTGTCGCCGTAACCTTCACCGGAGATCCCCGTTCACGGCCACCGCCTCCGATCGCCTATAAAAAGGACCCCGAGATCGCTCACGACCCCCACACCCTCACTGCACCTCTCCAAGACCCTGCCAAGCCACCAGGAGGACCTCGAGGAGGTCTCCTCCCCCTACTCCGGCCGCCCCGTTCCGCCTCGGCCTCCACCTCGATTCGCTCCGGTGAGGCCGTCGCCGGCGCCCAAACCCCGTCAGTTACCCCCTCTAGCTACCAGAAGTCTAACCCCCTCCTCAATTTGGCCTTCGCAACTCCATCCGACGAGACCCTCGACCACCCGAACCGCCGTCCGCCGGAGCAAGGCTCGCCGTCGACGTGGTGCTCGCCGACCGCCACCACCACCACCAACTGCGACCACCGCGGCTCTCGGGCGCCGACGAGCTTCGTCCCCCGTTTGAAAGTTTAAACCTAACGAGTGGGACCCGCCTGTCAGCCTCTCAGATCCTTTCAAACGAATCGTTTTCTGAAAATGCCTTCGGGCAAAATACGCTTTCCCCTCTAGGCTGGCGTATTCAAGACTGGAACGTTTTCTATTTTTATAAGCTAGCCCCTGGAAATCTTCTGTTTCATTACAGATGAGTCCCTAGACAAAAACCTTTATAACTTTTAAACAGAAAAGTATTTTTGATTGATTCTGTTTCTGTCCTCTTTAAAATTTTGTCTAGTTTTTTATCGGATTTATTTGAAAAATATTTGGAATAATTTTTGTGCACCTCTTGGTATTTACGATAGCGCATATATTTTCTTTATACCATAGATACCGAAGGTGGTGACGGAGCCGCGAACTTCACCGAGCTAGGCTCCGACTACTCCGAACCAGGCAAGCATGTTTGAACTTTTGATATGATGATTGTTTTGGCATGTTTGCATTAAGTAGTTTATGGCATGTTGATGAACATACCGACGAATCTCCTGTTACCTGAGACGATGAGGCAAGTGAGTTTCGAAAATCCATGAGTGGATGGATGTGAGTATGCATGGCCATGTGTTGGCATGAGGATGGGTAAGATGGCAGTGTTGTAGCATGCCAGGCTTATGCCAGACTATGTGACTTCAATGTCAACTCGTATCATTCCAGTTCCTTCCATTCTTCCTTCCTTGTACTACCACATGTTTTCCGCAAGGAATATGGCTTAGTAAGTTGTAAACCGCTTTCCTGGTACACACCAAAAAGGAGAGGCCGTGATGATGGTTCCATGGCCCTGGATTAAAGCCAGTCATCCGGTCAGGGGGCATGGCTGTTTCCGGTTGGGACCGAGAGGGGGGCACCCCTTAGAGCGCGCGTATATAAATTTGATCCCATGCTATTCGAGATTGTGATCTCCCCGTCTCAAAAGTTTTTCTTGGACGATGTCTAGGGTGATTCCTAGCATCGAGAGGTAGGATGGGTGTGTACTGGTTAGCTGTGTTTTATTCCGAAATACCGTAAACGGAACTAGTCCTTCGTGACTACGGAAATCCGTTGGCTGTGGGAAAAATTTTGTACAAACTCTGTAGAGTCATATATTCCTTCGAATCATCTATTCCATGTCCAAGTTCGATATTAACTTATCTTGACCAAATGTCAGTTTTGATGACAGAGACTCCGGTGAACCGCATGAGTGCTAAGTCCGGTTAAATGATTATTCCTGTGGATGGACTAACCCGTTTATTCTCATGAATTGAATATTTATTATGAGCATTATTTCCTTGTGAATAAAAGCCCTTTATGTGGTGTCGCTAAGACGCCCGACTGTGGCATCTCTTTTAAAGCCCTTTCTGTGATGTCGCCCCAACGTCCGACTGTGGCATTCCTTTTAAAGCCCTTTATGTGGTGTCTCTAAGATGCCCGACTGTGGTATTTCTTTTAAAGCCCTTTCTGTGATGTCGCCCCGACGTCCGACTGTGGCATTTCTTTTAAAGCTCTTTATTTGGTGTCGCTAAGACGCCCGACTGTGGTATTTCTTTTAAAGCCCTTTCTGTGATGTCGCCCCGACGTCCGACTGTGGCATTTCTTTTAAAGCCCTTTATGTGGTGTCGCTAAGACGCCCGACTGTGGTATTTCTTTTAAAGCCCTTTATGTGATGTCGCCCCGACGTCCGACTGTGGCATTTCTTTTAAATCCCTTTATGTGGTGTCGCTAAGACGCCCGACTGTGGCATCATTTCCTTATATTTATTTGTTCACCTTTCGAGGCGTCGCTTCAGACACCTGATCGGTCTTCATTTATGTTTTGTGGGATTTCAGGCGGACTACCGCCGTTTCCCTTTTACTTACCTCGTTATGCTAATTTTTGAATGTACATTGGTGAATTAATCATGACGCATTCACGCATGCATTTGTTATATCCTACGTCCGAACTGTCTTGCGAGTACTTTCAAAGTACTCACTGGCTTGTTGATTTGGCTAGATGCTGACGAAGGCGATCTCATGGATGAAGAATTTGATAGCGAGTCCGGCGCCTAGAGGAGTCCCAGTCAGTCTCGTATGACCCTGGATTTGGTCACTGTATTATATCCGCTTCCGCTACCAAATAAATTCATCGAGTCTCACCTGGACGCTCGATGAGATGACAGTTTTAGAGACTTGTATCTCTCTCCCCGCTGTGTTTCTCCACCACCGCCCTATCCTCGAGTCAGTAGTATGCCTCCACACCACTGTGTCATGTCCGCCATTATGTATATTTATTGGCGTGCTTGTAATAATTTGGTTGAGCAACCGTAGTTCAACCCTGTAATATATTTTATGCTACTGGCTTATTGTATCAAGAACTTGTCTACCAGTGAGGAGGATTTCTCTCATACTGGACTCAAAAGATTGGTTTCTCAATAAATATTTTTTATTGGAAAACTGGTTGTGACACCTATTCGAAACGTTTTCTTTTCTTTTTCTGTTTTTTTTAAACCAGAAATTTGACTGGCTATATCTTTTTAAATAAAACTCCAAATGAGTTGATTCTTTTTCCTACCTCTATCAAATTTAGTCTAGTTTATTTTAAGATTTTTTTTGAAAAATTTTCAGACAACTTTTTACACTGTTTTGAAACTATGTGTTAATTTGAATAATTTCAAAAATAGGTTTTTCAAGAAGAAGTCAACCTTCAAAAGGCACACCCACTTGCATACTCTTGAAGGCAAGTATTCTGAACCCTGGCATAATATTTTTTGTGTGTTGATTGACCCGATTATAACACCACCTTAATGCGGAGAACTCGTTATTTTATGTGCTGAGGCGATCATTTGCATGCATGCATATTGGAGACTTCCTTGCTGTTGGAAGTGGATATACTTGTGATGGTCATTGTCCTCGTATGCCTTGCATGCATGTCGTAAAGAAATCCTGGAAAGCCTCTTCCTTGGGTAGGCGTGAGCTTGTCTCCGGTCTTCGTCGGGACGGTTATGTCCGGTATGGCATAGTAAGGTATTGTTGGAAATATGCCCTAGAGGCAATAATAAAAGGATTATTATTATATTTCCTTGTTCATGATAATTGTCTTTTATTCATGCTATAATTGTATTATCCGGAAATCGTAATACACGTGTGAATACTTAGACCACAACATGTCCCTAGTGAGCCTCTAGTTGACTAGCTCGTTGATCAACAGATAGTCATGGTTTCCTGACTATGGACATTTGATGTCGTTAATAACGGGATCACATCATTGGGAGAATGATGTGATGGACAAGACCCAATCCTAAGCATAGCACAAGATCGTGTAGTTCGTTTTGCTAGAGCTTTTCATATGTCAAGTATCTCTTCCTTAGACCATGAGATCGTGTAACTCCCGGATACCGTAGGAGTGCTTTGGGTGTACCAAATGTCACTACGTAACTGGGTGACTATAAAGGTGCACTACAGGTATCTCCGAAAGTGTCTGTTGGGTTGACACGGATCGAGACTGGGATTTGTCACTCCGTATAACGGAGAGGTATCACTGGGCCCACTCGGTAGTGCATCATCATAATGAGATCAAAGTGACCAAGTGTCCGATCACGGGATCATGCATTACGGTACGAGTAAAGTAACTTGCCGGCAACGAGGTTGAACGAGGTATTGGGATACTGACGATCGAATCTCGGGCAAGTAACATACCGTCTGACAAAGGGAATAGTATACGGGGTTGCTTGAATCCTCGACATCGTGGTTCATCCGATGAGATCATAAAGGAGTATGTGGGAGCCAACATGGGTATCCAGATCCTGCTGTTGGTTATTGACCGGAGAGCCGTCTCGGTCATGTCTGCATGTCTCCCGAACCCGTAGGGTCTACACACTTAAGGTTCGGTGATGCTAGATTGTATGAATATGAGTATGCAGCAAACCGAATGTTTTTCGGAGTCCCGGATGAGATCCCAGACGTCACGAGGAGTTCCGAAATGTTCCGGAGGTAAAGAATTATATATAGGAAGTGCTGTTTCGGCCATCGGGAAATTTTTGGGGTCACCCAGTATTGTACCGAGACCATCGGAAGGGTCCCGGGGGTCCACCGGGTGGGGCCACCTATCCCGGAGGGCCCCGTGGGCTGAACTGGGAGGGGAACCACCCCCTAGTGGGCTGGTGCGCCCCCCCTAGCCCCCCGCGCCTAGGGTTGGAAACCCAAGGTGGGGGGGGGGGCTCCCCACTTGCCTTGGGGGGCACTCCACCCCCCTGGCCGCCGCCCCCTTGGGAGATTAGATCTCCCAGGGCCGGCGCCCCCCCCGGGGGCCTATATAAAGGAGGGCAGGGGGGAGGGCAGCCGCAACCTATTTCTTGGCGCCTCCCTCCCCCTGCTACACCTCTTCCTCCTCCCGTAGTAGCTTGGCGAAGCCCTGCCGGAGTCGTGCTGCATCCACCACCACGCCGTTGTGCTGCTGGATCATCATAAACCTATCCTTCCCCCTTGCTGGATCAAGGAGGAGACGTCAACCGCTCCGTACGTTTGTTGAACGCGGAGGTGCTATCCGTTCGGCACTTGGTCATCGGTGATTTGGATCACGGCGAGTATGACTCCATCATCACCGTTCTCTTGAACGCTTCCGCACGCGATCTACAAGTGGTATGTAGATGCAATCCCTCTCCTATGACTCGTTGCTTAGATGAACTCATAGATGGATCTTGGTGAAACCATAGGAAAATTTTTAATTTTCTGCAACGTTCCCCAACAGTGGTATCAAAGCTAGGTCTATGCGTAGTTCTCTATTGCACGAGTAGAACACAATTTTGTTGTGGGCGTAGATCTTGTCAACTTGCTTGCCGCTACTAGTCTTTTCTTGCTTCAGCGGTATTGTGGGATGAAGCGGCCCGGACCGACCTTACACGTACGCTTACGTGAGACAGGTTCCACCGACTGACATGCACTAGTTGCATAAGATGGCTGGCGGGTGTCTGTCTCTCCTACTTTAGTTGGAGCGGATTCGATGAAAAGGGTCCTTATGAAGGGTAAATAGAAGTTGACAAAATCACGTTGTGGTTATTTGTAGGTAAGAAAACGTTCCTGCTAGAACCCAATTGCAGCCACGTAAAAGATGCAACAACAATTAGAGGACGTCTAACTTGTTTTTGCAGCAATTGTCATGTGATGTGATATGGCCAGAAGTTGTGATGAATGATGAATGATATATTGTGATGTATGAGATCATGTTCTTCTAATAGGAATCACGACTTGCATGTCGATGAGTATGAAAACCCGCAGGAGCCATAGGTGTTGTCTTTATTTTTGTATGACCTGTGTGTCATTGAAGAACGCCATGTAGATTACTTTACTTTATTGCTAAACGCGTTAGCCATAGAAGTAGAAGTAGTCGTTGGCATGACAACTTCATGAAGACATGATGATGGAGATCATGGTGTTATGCCGGTGACAAACATGATCATGGAGCCCCGAAGATGGAGATCAAAGGAGCTATATGATATTGGCCATATCATGTCACTATTATATAATTGCATGTGATGTTTATTATGTTTATGCATCTTGTTTACTTAGAACGATGGTAGTAAATAAGATGATCCCTTATAATAATTTCAAGAAAGTGTTCCCCCTAACTGTGCGCCGTTGCTAAAGTTCGTCGTTTCGAAGCACCACGTGATGATCGGGTGTGATAGATCCTTACGTTCACATACAACGGGTGTAAGACAGTTTTACACATGCATAAACACTTAGGGTTAACTTGACGAGCCTAGCATGTACAGACATGGCCTCGGAACACAAGAGACTGAAAGGTCGAACATGAGTCGTATGGAAGATACGATCAACATGGAGATGTTCACCGATGATGACTACTCCGTCTCACGTGATGATCGGACACGGCTTAGTCGACTCGGATCATGTAACACTTACATGACTAGAGGGATGTCTAATCTGAGTGGGAGTTCATTAAATAATTTGAACTTAATTATCATGAACTTAGTCTAAAGTCTTTGCAAAAATATGTCTTATAGATCAAATGGCCAACGCTCATGTCAACATTAACTTCAATGCGTTCCTAAAGAAAACCAAGCTGAAAGATGATGGCAGCAACTATTCGGACTAGGTCCGGAACCTGAGGATCATCCTCATAGCAGCCAAGAAAGATTATGTCCTAGATGCACCGCTAGATGAAGCAACCATCCCAGAGAACCAAGACATTATGAACACTTGGCAATCACGTGCTGATGATTACTCCCTCGTTCAGTGCGGCATGCTTTACAGCTTAGAACCGGGGCTCCAAAAGCATTTTGAGTGACACGGAGCATATGCGATGTTCGAGGAGCTGAAAATGGTTTTTCAAGATCATGCCCGGGTCGAGAGATATGAAGTCTCTGACGATTTCTATAGTTGTAAGATGGAGGAAAACAGTTCTGTCAGTGAGCACATACTCAAAATGTCTGGGTTGCACAACCGCCTGTCCCAGCTGGAGATCAACCTCCCGGACGAGTCGGTCATTGACAGAATCCTTTAGTCGCTCCCACCGAGCTACAAGAGGTTTGTGCTGAACTACAATATGCAGGGGATGGTGAAGACCATTCCTGAAGTATTTTCAATGCTAAAGTCAGCAGAGGTTGAAATCAAGAAAGAACATCAAGTGTTGATGGTCAATAAGACCACTAAGTTCAAGAAGGTCAAGGGTAAGAAGAACTTCAAGAAGTACGGCAAAGATGTTGCCGCGCCCGGTAAGCCAGTTGCCGGGAAGAAGTCAAAGAATGGACCCAAGCCTAAGACTGAGTGCTTTTATTACAAAGGGAAGGGTCACTGGAAGCGGAACTGCCCCAAATACTTAGCGGACAAGAAGGCCGGCAACACTAAAGGTATATTTGATATACATGTAATTGATGTGTACCTCACCAGTACTCGTAGTAACTCCTGGGTATTTGATACCGGTGCCGTTGCTCATATTTGTAACTCACAGCAGGAGCTACGGAATAAGCGGAGACTAGCGAAGGACAAGGTGACGATGCGCGTCGGGAATGGTTCCAAGGTCGATGTGATCGCCGTCGGCACGCTACCTCTACATTTACCTACGGGATTAGTTTTAAACCTCAATAATTATTATTTAGTGCCAAGTTTGAGCATGAACATTGTATCTGGATCTCGTTTGATGCGAGATGGCAACTCATTTAAATTCGAGAATAATGGTTGTTCTATTTATTTGAGAGATATCTTTTATGGTCATGCCCCGATGGTCAATGGTTTATTCTTAATGAATCTCGAACGCAATGTTACACATATTCATAGTGTGAATACCAAAAGATGTAAAGTTGATAACGATAGTCCCACATACTTGTGACACTGTCGCCTTGGTCACATTGGTGTCAAGCGCATGAAGAAGCTCCATGCTGATGGACTTTTAGAGTCTCTCGATTATGAATCATTTGACACATGCGAACCATGCCTCATGGGCAAAATGACCAAGACTCCGTTCTCCACAATGGAGCAAGCAACCAACTTATTGGAAATCATACATACTGATGTATGTGGTCCAATGAGCGTTGAGGCTCGCGGAGGATATCGTTATGTTCTCACTCTCACTGATGACTTGAGTAGATATGGGTATGTCTACTTGATGAAACACAACTCTGAGACCTTTGAAAAGTTCAAGGAATTTCAGAATGAGGTAGAGAATCAACGTGACCGAAAGATAAAATTCTTACGATCGGATCGTGGAGGAGAATATTTAAGTCACGAATTTGGTACACACTTAAGAAAATGTGGAATCGTTTCACAACTCACGCCGCCTAGAACACCTCAGCGTAACGGTGTGTCCGAATGTCGTAATCGCACTCTATTGGATATGGTGCGATCTATGAGGTCTCTTACCGATTTACCTCTATCATTTTGGGGATACGCTCTAGAGACAGTTACATTCACTTTAAATAGGGCACCGTCTAAATCCGTTGAGACGACAGCGTATGAATTATGGTTTGAGAAGAAACCTAAGGTGTCGTTTCTAAAAGTTTGGGGATGCAATGCTTATGTCAAGAAACTTCAACCTGAAAAGCTCGAACCCAAGTCGGAAAAATGCGTCTTCATAGGATACCCTAAGGAAACCATTGGGTATACCTTCTACTTAAGATCCGAGGGCAAGATCTTTGTTGCCAAGAACGGATCCTTTCTAGAAAAAGAGTTTCTCTCGAAAGGAGTAAGTGGGAGGAAAGTAGAACTCGATGAAGTACTACCTCTTGAACCGGAAAGTAGTGCAGCTCAGGAAAATGTTCCTGTGGTGCCTACACCGACTGGAGAGGAAATTAATGATGATGATCAAGGTACTTCGGCTCAAGTTGCTACTGAACTTCGTAGGTCCACAAGGACACATTCCACACCAGAGTGGTATGGCAACCCTGTCCTGGAAATCATGTTGTTAGACAACGGTGAACCTCCGGACTATGAAGAAGCGACGGCGGGCCCATATTCCAACAAATGGCTAGAAGCCATGCAATCCGAGATAGAATCCATGTATGAAAACAAAGTATGGACTTTGACTGACTTGCCCGATGATCGGCGAGCGATAGAAAACAAATGGATCTTTAAGAAGAAGACGGACGCGGATGGTAATGTCACCATCTATAAAGATCGACTTGTCATTAAGGGTTATCGGCAAGTTCAAGGGATTGACTACGATGAGACTTTCTCTCCCGTAGCGAAGCTTAAGTCCGTCCAAATCATGTTAGAAATTGCCGCATACTATGATTACGAGATATGGCAGATGGATGTCAAAACGGCATTCCGTAATGGTTATCTTAAGGAAGAGCTGTATATGTTGCAGCCGGAAGGTTTTGTCGATCCTAAGAATTCTAACAAAGTATGTAAGCTCCAACGATCCATTTATGGGCTGGTGCAAGCATCTTGGAGTTGGAAAATTCGCTTTGATGAGATGATCAAAGCGTTTGGGTTTATGCAGACTTATGGAGAAGCCTGCGTTTACAAGAAAGTGAGTGGGAGCTCTATAGCATTTCTCATATTATATGTAGATGACATACTTTTGATGGGAAATAATATAGAATACTTGGACAGCATTAAGGCCTACTTGAATAAGTATTTTTCAATGAAGGACCTTGGAGAAGCTACTTACATATTAGGCATCAAAATCTATAGGGATAGATCGAGACGCCTCATAGGTCTTTCACAAAGCACATACCTTGATAAGATTTTGAAGAAGTTCAAAATGGATCAGTCCAAGAAAGGGTTCTTGCCTGTATTGCAAGGTGTGAGATTGAGCTCGGCTCAATGCCCGGCCACGGCAAAAGATAAAGAAGAGATGAGCGTCATCCCCTATGCCTCAGCCATAGGATCTATTATGTACGCCATGCTGTGTACCAGACCTGATGTAAACCTTGCCGTAAGTTTGGTAGGAAGGTACCAAAGTAATCCCGGCAAGGAACACTGGACAGCGGTCAAGAATATCCTGAAGTACCTGAAAAGGACAAAGGACATGTTTCTCGTTTATGGAGGTGAAGAAGAGCTCGTCGTAAAGGGTTACGTCGATGCTAGCTTCGACACAGACCTGGATGACTCTAAGTCACAAACCGGATACGTGTATATGTTGAAAGGTGGGGCAGTAAGCTGGTGCAGTTGCAAGCAGAGTGTCGTGGCGGGATCTACATGTGAAGCGGAGTACATGGCAGCCTCGGAGGCAGCGCATGAAGCAATTTGGGTGAAGGAGTTCATCACCGACCTAGGAGTCATACCCAATGCGTCGGGGCCGATCAAACTCTTCTGTGACAACACTGGAGCTATTGTCCTTGCCAAGGAGCCCAGGTTTCACAAGAAGACTGGGCACATCAAGCGTCGTTTCAACTCCATCCATGAAAATGTTCAAGATGGAGACATAGATATTTGCAAAGTACATACGGATCTGAATGACGCAGATTTGTTGACTAAACCTCTTCCGCGAGCAAAACATGATCAACACCAGAACTCTATGGGTGTTCGATTCATCACAATGTAACTAGATTATTGACTCTAGTGCAAGTGGGAGACTATTGGAAATATGACCTAGAGGCAATAATAAAAGGATTATTATTTTATTTCCTTGTTCATGATAATTGTCTTTTATTCATGCTATAATTGTATTATCCGGAAATCATAATACACGTGTGAATACTTAGACCACAACATGTCCCTAGTGAGCCTCTAGTTGACTAGCTCGTTGATCAACAGATAGTCATGGTTTCCTGACTATGGACATTGGATGTCGTTGATAACGGGATCACATCATTGGGAGAATGATGTGATGGACAAGAATCAATCCTAAGCATAGCACAAGATCGTGTAGTTCGTTTTGCTAGACCTTTTCATATGTCAAGTATCTCTTCCTTAGACTATGAGATCGTGTAACTCCCGGATACCTTAGGAGTCCTTTGGGTGTACCAAACGACACAACGTAACTGGGTGACTATAAAGGTGCACCACAGGTATCTTCGAAAGTGTCTGTTGGGTTGACACGGATCGAGACTGGGATTTGTCACTCTGTATAACGGAGATGTATCACTGGGCCCACTCGGTAGTGCATCATCATAAAGAGCTCAAAGTGACCAAGTGTCTGGTCACGGGATCATGCATTACGGTACGAGTAAAGTGACTTGCCGGTAATGAGATTGAACGAGGTATTGGGATATGGACGATCGAATCTCGGGCAAGTAACATACCGTCTGACAAAGGGAATAGTATACGGGGTTGCTTGAATCCTCGACATCATGGTTCATCCGGTGAGATCATCGAGGAGTATGTGGGAGCCAACATGGGTATCCAGATCCCGCTGGTGGTTATTGACCGGAGAGCCGTCTCGGTCATGTCTGCATGTCTCCCGAACCCTTCTGGTCTACACACTTAAGGTTCGGTGCCGCTAGGGTTGTATGAATATGAGTATGCAGCAAACCTAATGTTGTTCCGAGTCCCAGCTGAGATCCCGGACGACACGAGGAGTTCCGAAATGGTCCGGAGGTAAAGAATTATATATAGGAAGTGCTGTTTCGGCCATCGGGAAAGTTTCGGGGTCACCCGGTATTGTATCGGGACCATCGGAAGGGTCCCGTGGGTCCACCGGGTGGGGCCACCTATCCCGGCGGGCCCCGTGGGCTGAAGTGGGAGGGGAACCAGCCACTAGTGGGCTGGTGCGCCCCCCCCCCCTGGGCCCCCTGCGCCTAG
>NC_041381.1:60607975-60632080 GCF_002162155.2 Triticum dicoccoides
ACTCCACCCCCCTGGCCGCCACCACCTTGGGAGATTAGATCTCCCAGGGCCGGCGCCCCCCTGGGGGCCTATATAAAGGAGGGCAGGGGGGAGGGCAGCCGCAACCTGTGTCTTGGAGCCTCCCTCCCCCTGCTACACCTCTTCCTCCTCCTGTAGCAGCTTGGCGAAGCCCTGCCAGAGTCCTGCTGCATCCACCACCACGCCGTTGTGCTGCTGGATCTTCATCAACCTCTCCTTCCCCCTTGCTGGATCAAGAAGGAGGAGACGTCATCCGCTCCGTACATGTGTTGAACGCGGAGGTGCTGTCCGTTCGGCACTTGGTCATCGGTGATTTGGATCACGGCGAGTACGATTCCATCCTCACTGTTCTCTTGAACGCTTCCGCACGCGATCTACAAGTGGTATGTAGATGCAATCTCTCTCCCATGACTCGTTGCTTAGATGAACTCATAGATGGATCTTGGTGAAACAGTAGGAAAATTTTTAATTTTCTGCAACGTTCCCCAACAGGTATAATGAGTGGTGATTCTGTTGGTTGAAATATTTTTGTTATACATACCATGCAGGGAATTTTTAAACCTCCTGAGTGGACCGTAGATCGAGTCTTGTTCCAGTAACCCCCATACTTGTTTCGTACTGCCACTTGTCCCTGCAGCAGGTAGGGTACGATCCAGTAAGTTGTGAACCCTTACTAGCACACACCATACAGAGAGGCCATGGTGGAAGATACCGACTGCAGCCGGTAGGCATGCCTCCTGGTCCGCGGACATGGGTGTTTCCGGTTGGGACCGAGAGGGGAGGCCACCCCTTAGAGCGCGTGATATAAATTTGATCCCATGCTACGCCAGGTTGTAGCCTCCCCACTTAGAGTTTTGCTTGACAGGTGTCGTGGGTGATTCCAGACACCGGTAAGTTAAGCTGGTGTGTGCAAGTTAGGTGTGTTTTCAATTAAAAGACCGTAGACGGAATCCGTTACTCGTGGGTAAATAGTACACCCTCTGTAGAGATTATATCTATTCGAATAGCCGTGTCCATGGTTAAGGACTACAGTCTGGGTTGGGTCAAGTGTCGGTCTTAGTGTCGGTCTTTGGAGGAAAAGCTACCAAGTCGGAACATTGATTATAACTGGTGACATATGATGATTATGATTATTATTATTGTGGACTAACTATGTTCATTATTTGATTTATTGAGTATCCCTGGGACGGTTCTACCTCCTGGATATTCAGTGTGATCATTCTGTTATAATCCCTTTATGTGGTGTCGCACAGACGCCCAACTGAGGCATGTTTGTTATTTAGTTACCATATAAGCCCTTTATGTGGTGTCGCTGAGACGCCCAACTGTGGCATGCTTGTATGTTTTCTTTATAAGCCCTTTTTGTGGTGTCGCACAGACGTCCGACTGCAGCATGTTTATTATTTATTTACTTTATAAGCCCTTTATGTGGTGTCGTTCAGATGCCCGACTGAGGCATTCTATCTCTACCTGCTAATTGCATTATTCATGTGTTATGTGAATAACTTGTTGCACGCATCATGGGTTTTATTTCTGTGACTAACGTTGTGATGATAGAATAATTCAGAGCATGATTATCATTTGTTATATTATACCCGTGTTCATAATGTTTGCGAGTACATTCAAAGTTCTCACTGGCTTGTCCCTGGCTATTGTCTTGGCCAGATTTCTTGCTTGGAGAGGAGCGTTGCGATGACAACCCCGGAACCTAAGCAATGGTGATAGCAGCCTCGCGAAGATAGGGGTTAACCTGGTCAGCTGTTCCTGTGGGAAATGGAGTCCCATAACGTTAACGATCCACAAACCGCTTGTGCCATCAACCACTAGAAACCCTTTTGTTGTACTCATAGGACAGAATGGTCTTGTACTACATATTTTGTATTTTGCTTCGAGTTTCTGTATGAAGTTGGTGCCTCATCAGCTAACAGTAATCCTTGGGCTGGTGAGCACAAAGGCCATTTTCTGGGAAACTAATACCCGGAAAAAATGGTCCTGACAAATTTGGTATGGGAGCCAGGCTAACCATTGGCTAATCCTATCTCAGCCAGGTCAATAAACCTAGGTTAACCAACCCACCAGACCTTAACCTAACCCCAGCCAGGCTTCTCGTGCAAGATAGCCACACAGTGACCCCGACACTTTTGGCAGTCGGTGCCCAACCTATCAGCCTAGCCTGTCAATCACGCGCCAGTGACCGACACGTAAATTGTCTCATTTGCAAGCGTGCGAAGGAAGACTCCGTACCATTTTTCTATAAAAGGGCACGCTAACCTCGACACAGCACAATATAAACTCTTCCCCAAACCAAGCTATAATGCCTGGCCCCGTAGTGCACAACGAGACCACAGCAACCAACCTTGGAGGTTTTGTGACCGTGCTAGCAAACCTCACCCGCCGTGCCTTTGCATTAGAGGAGCCCCCAGAATATGCTGTGTACCAAGGACCCATGAGCAGTGAAAGCCGTCAATTCTGGGCCATCGTGCACATCTATGGTAGGGGTCTATCTCTAGAACGCCCCTACAGGTTCGCCGGAAGGACAACTTCCTTTGAGCCACAAGCCATTCAACTGGCCGCTCGAGAGACTGTAGTTCAACTCCAACACTTGTCGCCCAGAGTTAACTGTCGCTCGTTGTACTACTACCCCAGCCATGATGGGTATAGTAGGCCACCCCAGGTTGCCAACGGAGATCAAGAGATGGATCCTGCATTGTTGCATCTGGTGCGCTATGTAAGTACGCTAGAGGATTTGTTTGATCAAATCACCCTTAATCTGATCGCAGCTCGTGGAGAGCTGATCCGCCGAGCCCTGGCAAGAGGAGAAGATGATCCCAACATCGACAACCCAGTCGTGGTATTCGAACAACCGATCGAGTCCTTGAGGTCTGCCCCAGTCATCGACCAAAACACCTTGATGACCCTAGAAGTGCTTCGTCGCCTTTTGGGAACATGCTCCCACGGGATTGTGGCCAACAATTCCCAAGATGGTCATCATTGCTACCCCGACCCTGCAGTCCTTCAACCCCCTCCAGCTAATCCCGACAGTGAAAACCGTGGAGAAGCCTCGACGTCCTCAAGACAAGCCCGCTTAGATATTAACGAGGTAGACTGAGTCACTCCTATAGTACCGAGTCTTAGTATGTCCACGCCCTGTAATTATGTGATCCTATATCGCCATGATTAAATCCCATTTGCTTGTGCACCCCTATTTTAGTAATAGCCATGCATGAGTATGTTGATGTGCGATTGCATTTTTAATCTCGGGCGTAGCTGCCAAAACCAACCTCGGCGATACAAAGTTTGTGCTATGAGTAAACCTTTTAGTTTCAACTGACAGGAAAAATATTTTCAAGGACAACTCTTAACAAATCTCGAGGATGAGATTTTTCTTAAGGGGGGTAGTATTGTGACACCCCAAAATTTTAACCTTGTTTTATTAATTAAAATTTTGCCAGGAAACATAAACTTTTATTTTCTGGATTTCCTTTTGATTTCAGAACCATTCTTTTATTTATTATTATGGAGTTTTTACCCCAAGTGAAAACTTTTCAACCATTATTGGGCTTATTTACCCTCTCAAATAAAACAATTCTTTTATTAGTGGGATTATTCATATAATTATTTTTCCTGAGCTTTATTTCTCTAAAAGGGTTTTTCATAAGTTTTAGGGTCCCATTTGAACTGCAACCCCTTTTATAAATTCATTTAAAAATCCCACCAAAATTTGGGGATGTCATGTGATTTTTTTAAATCACCTTTATGCAAAAATATATTTCATTCTTTGGATATTGTGAGCTCTACATCAAATTTTCAAATATGGTCCAGTGGGCAATTTTGCACTACAGCCTATTTAAATACTTCTTTAAAACTTCCACAAAAATTAGGGGAGGTCAGTAGGGGTATATTATTCATCTTTATGCAAAAAACCAGTTATGTCCTTTGAAAAATTTGAGTGAATCAACCTCATCTTCATTCTGGTCTAGCTTGGTGATTTGTACTGCAACCATATTTTAACTTGCTCTTTTACCCATGATTCTCCTTCCTACTCATAGACCACCCTGCAAAACTCTTAAGTCCAGAAGAGTGTACCCATTGGAGGATTTTAAGTTGCAATCATGCCTTTGTCTTTCTGTCCAAAACTGAAGATTTGCAAAACTTGCACTAACAAGTTTCTGTTTTTGACAAACTAACTTTACCACCCTCTTATTCATCCAAAGAGACTGTGATCTGGGGAGTTTGGCCACCCCAAGAGTTTCCTAGAGGCCCCTGACATTCTGTCGAATACCTTGAGTTAATGAACAGAATTGACATGCTCATGAGTTTGCATTACAGATTTGCCACATCAGCCAAATGAGCATGTCCACTAGCATCCCAGCTACCACTAGCCTAGATCTGTTGGTCACCAGCCCCTCCTATGCCCTCTAGCACACGCTGGCATTTGGCCAAATGGTTGGCGTGCGTGCTCTAGGCGCGCCCAGGACGCGCGTTTTGCACTTGCGGGCACCGAGCCGCCGCGTCGCACAGCCGCCTCCCCGCACCCGCTCTGGCCTCTCCCCACTCGCAGCCAGCACGCCAGCCCCTTCCCTCGCCGCAGAGCCACCCCTGACGCCCTATAGTGCTGCCGTGAGGTCGGCCACGGCGGCTAGCAACCGGCCACAGTGGGCTGCTGCCCCGTACGGCGCCGCCCGAGCCACTAGCGCTCGCCAGCTGCCCCCTGGAGCAGCTCAAGCTCATCCGCAAGCTTGTCCGCAAGTGCTTGTCGCCGCCACGTCCCCCTGCTGCTACAGAATGGCAGTCACCGGTGATCTTATCCCCGGACATTGCGGAACCGCCATTGCTCGCCTATTTAAGGGGCCCCCGAGCTCGTCCAGGACCTCGAGCAACTCATACCACCTCTCTCACTCCCTCACTGATCCTCCCGTAGTAGTAGAAAGACCAGAAATGGTCAACTTCTTCTTCTTCGGCAACCACGACCGCTGCCTCTGTCTCGTTCATTCCAACGCCACCAGGGCCTCCCCCTCTCCACTCTCTTCACCAACAGCATCCTGCAGCACCCACGAATCCATCCCCATGCTCGATTTTGATTAGGACTCAACGCAGGCGAAAGCCCCATCTCACCCGACGCCGCCGTCCGCTGGGAAGGTCGTCGCCGGGGACTCCGTCCATGTCGGCGACCATGGCGGGTACCCACGGGTTCACCTCGACCACCTGAGCACACCCATGTGCACAGATCCCTGAGGGATGCCTCCGTTCACCGGCGAACCTCGCCCGACGAGACGGCGCACGCGTGGACTAGTCAAACCTGACCAGTGGTCCCTCGGACCCACTTTCAGTGACTCACGCCGGTCCATGCTGGATAAGTGAAGGCGTAATCGCAAAGTACGTGTTCGACGTGTACCTATTCGAAACGTTTTCTTTTCTTTTTCTGTTTTATTTAAAAACCAAAAATTTGACTAGACTTTGACTGGCTATATCTTTTTAAATAAAACTCCAAATGAGGTGATTCTTTTTCCTACCTCTCTCAAATTTAGTCTAGTTTATTTTAAGATTTTTTTTGAAAAAATTTCAGACAACTTTTTACACTGTTTTGAAACTATGTTTTAATTTGAATA
This sequence comes from Triticum dicoccoides, assembly GCF_002162155.2. Lineage (NCBI taxonomy): Eukaryota > Viridiplantae > Streptophyta > Magnoliopsida > Poales > Poaceae > Triticum > Triticum dicoccoides. The sequence continues at coordinate 60,613,603 of NC_041381.1, forward strand.
ATTTAAAAAATAGGTTTTTGAAGAAGAAGCCAACCTGCAAAAGGCACACCCACTTGCATACTGTTGAAGGCAAGCATTTTGAACCCTGGCATAATTTTTTTGTGTGTGTTGGTTGACCCGATTATAACACCACCTTAATACGGAGAACTCGTTATTTTATGTGGTAACGCGATCATTTGCATGAATGCATATTGGAGACTTCCTTGCTGTTGGAAGTGGATATACTTGTGACAGTCATCGTCCTCGTATGCCTTGCATGCATGCCGGAAAGAAATCCGGGAAAGCCTCTGCCTCGGGTAGGCGTGAGCTTGTCTCCGGTCTTCTTCGGGACAGTTATGTCCGGTATGGCATAGTAAGGTATAACGAGTGGTGATTTTGTTGGTTGAAATATTTTTGTTATACATACCATGCAGGGAATTTTTAAACCTCCTGAGTCGACCTTAGATCGAGTCTTGTTCCAGTAACCCACATACTTGTTTCATACTGCAACTTGTCCCTGCAGCAGGTAGGGTACGGTTCAGTAAGTTGTGAACCCTTACTAGCACACACCGTACAGAGAGGCCATGGTGGAAGATACCGACTACAGCCGGTAGGCATGCCACCTGGTCTGGGGGCATGGGTGTTTCCGGTTCGGACCGAGAGGGGAGGCCACCCCTTAGAGCGCGTGATATAAATTTGATCCCATGCTATGCGAGGTTGTAGCCTCCCCACATATAGTTTTGCTTGACAGGTGTCGTGGGTGATTCCAGACACCGGTAAGTTAAGCTGGTGTGTGCAAGTTAGGTGTGTTTTCAATTAAAAGACCATAGACGGAATTAGTCCCAATGGACTAAAGGAATCCGTTATTCGTGGGTAAAGAGTACACCCTCTGCAGAGATTATATCTACTCGAATAGCCGTGTCCATGGTTAAGGACTATAGTCTGGGTTGGGTCAAGTGTCGGTCTTAGTGTCGGTCTTCAGAGGAAAAGCTACTAAGTAGGAACATTGATTATAACCGGTGACATATGATGATGATGATTATTATTATTGTGGACTAACTATGTTCATTATTTGATTTATTGAGTATCCCTGGGACGGTGCTACCTCCTGGATATTCACTGTGATCATTCTGTTATAAGCCCTTTATGTGGTGTCGCACAGACGCCCGACTGTGGCATGTTTGTTAATTAGTTACCATATAAGCCCTTTATGTGGTGTCGCTGAGACGCCCGACTGTGGCATGCTTGTTATATGTTTACTTTATAAGCCCTTTTTGTGGTGTCGCACAGACGCCCGACTGCGGCAGGTTTGTTATTTATTTACTTTATAAGTCCTTTATGTGGTGTCACTCAGACGCCCGACTGAGGCATTCTATCTCTACCCGCTAATTGGATTATTCATGTGTTATGTGAATAACTTGTTGCATGCATCATGGGTTTTCTTTCTGTGACTAACGTTGTGATGATAGAATATTTCGGAGCATGATTATCATTTGTTATATTATACCCGTGTTCATAATGTTTGCGAGTACATTCAAAGTACTCACTGGCTTGTCCCTGGCTATTGCCTTGGCCAGGTTTCTTGCTTGGAGAGGAGCGTTGCGATGACAGCCCCGGAACCTAAGCAATGGTGATAGCAGCCTCGCGAAGATAGGGGTTAACCTGGTCAGCTGTTCCTGTGGGAAATGGAGTCCCATAACGCTGACGATCCACAAACCGCTTCCGCCATCAACCACTAGAAACCCTTTTGTTGTACTCATAGGCCAGAATTGTCTTGTACTACATATTTTGTATTTTGCTTGGAATTTCTGTATCAAGTTGGTGCCTCATCAGCTAACAGTAATCCTGGGGCTGGTGAGCACAAGGGCCATTTTTTGGGAAACTAATACCCAGAAAAAACGGTTCTGACAAACTTGGTATCGGAGCCAGGCTGACCATTGGCTAATCCTATCTTAGTCAGGTCAATAAACCTAGGTTAACCAACCCACCAGACCTTAACCTAACCCCAGCCAGGCTTCTCGTGCAAGATAGCCACACAGTGACCCCGACACTTTTGGCAGTCGGTGCCCAACCTATCAGCCTAGCCTGTCGATCACACGCCAGTGACCGACACCTAAATTGCCTCATTCGCAAGCGTGTGAAGGAAGACTCCGTCCCCTTTTTCTATAAAAGGGAACGCTAACCTCAACACAGCACAGCACAAACTCTTTCCCAAACCAAGCTATAATGCCTGGCCCCATAGTGCACAACGAGACCACAACAACCAACCTTGGTGGTTTTGTGACCAAGGACCCATGAGCGGTCCAGACCCATGCTGCGAGACGTGGTCGAGCAAGATGGGATTTTCCCCTCCGGTCAGGAGAGATATACTCTAGACCCCTTGTGTGATCCGACCAAGAGAAGTATGGCCATGAGACAAGGATTATGAGATAATCCGGATAGTGATCGGCATCACTGGAACGACAAAGAGGTCGGGCTAGCACAAGGATGACAATCTCGCATTGAGCCCGACAACATATATATCGTGTGGCAAAGGGAACAGAAGTGTGACATGTTGTATAGGTTCGCCTAACCAGCTTCATAGTCTGCTTGGTGTTCGGCATGCCTTGCTAGAGGCCGCTACCAGCCGTGTAGTTCGGAGGTGATTCGAACTGCGACCAAGCCGACTTGAACCTAAGGTGTCGCGCGCTTAAGGGAAGAAACCTACAAGGTCGGATGCGAGGACAGTGGTTGGTTGTGATCCGAGCTGTATTCGGATTGTGGGCGAGTAGACTTGTGGGCTTTAGGGTCCGTGCGAGGCCCAAGTGTTGAGCCCGCGACAGACGCCTATATAAAGTGGCGATGCGGCACACTCATGTGGTTGATCGCTTCGGTGATGTCACTAGGGTTTGCATGTGTTGCGAATAGCCACCTCCACTCGTCGCCGGTTGTGTGATCAGACCTAGCAATCCTCCGCATGACGTTCCTCCTGCACGCGCGGATACCATTAGAGGCGGTGCACTTGCGCCGCTCCGGCGAACCTGTTCTCGGGATCGGATCGGCTACGTGCTAGACCGGCAAGGAGGAGACGACTCCGGGAACGTGAGGCGACTCCGGGAACACGCTGCCTGAACTCTACTTCCGCTGCATGGCCACTACGTGTCTAGTGGTAACAATCTGTGATCCATCTCCCATAGGATGCTCCTGGATGTTCTGCGCGTAGGAAATTTTGATTTGCAGTCGACGCACCCTACCGTAGATCCCAACAGTGGTATCAAAGCCTCTACTATAGGATTTGGTTTCAGATCGTATGCATATGAGATATGTGGAGGCGGTAGATGAGATCTGTTGTCGTTGATGAGATAGACTGTGTGCACGGTTAATGAGATCAACAGCACATGGGTATGGATGAGGCTATGTTTTCTGATGATCGGAGTCGATGAGGTCATGACACAACCTACCCCTACTGGTCGATATCCGCCATCGGGGTTACCAGTGAAAAGTAAATCCGAATCGGACTTGTGATGATCCATAAGATTGGTCAGATCGGAAAATTCGGTGTGAACGGAGTTCAGATGCGATCTGTGATTTCCGAAAACGTGTGCATAGCGCCTTGTATTTTGTACACGATCACTCTAACTGATAGAATGCGAGTAACTCTGTTTTGCAGGTTTGATGTGAATAGTATGGCTCATGTGTATGTGATGCATGTGTGTAATTTATACATGGCCTGCGTGTCATGTTTGTCAGCAAGCAGGAGCCAAAGTGTTGTCATTATAATGTATAACGACCCGCGTGTTAACTTGTGACTATGTAAAACTCATTAATAGTTGTAATAGTTGGAAATAGAGATCAGGGTGGCGTCCTGGCATGACAAACAAGATGGAGTTCGTTGATGGCCATCGGAGTCGGAGCCGACCTGGAAGAACATCCATGAAGGAGCCATACTATTTCACAATATGTATTTATTTGTAATTGTTGTGCTTCTTTGTTTCTATGCATGTCAGAATGATAGAATGACCCCTCATGAATATCAAGCGAATTGCCATCCCCGATGTTGCACCTTCGCACGTCAAGTACGTCTAGTAGTGGGCTCATAAAATTAGTGTGCTACGTGGTGTCCTTGAACTGAAGGGTTCGTGTTGGACACGGACATGCACTGCATCAGGTTAACTTGACATGGCTATCAAAATGGTTTTGGGCCTTGTGGCAAAGAAGGTTGGGAGCTTGTATATAAGATACCTTCCCGACCGACTGGAGTCGTATAGATATACGATTACAAGGAGTTGCTTACTGGATAGGTTTGTTGGCTAGCAGTGATGCTAAAGCTCACTAGTCGCATGTGCTAGTCGGATCCTGAATAACTAAGAGTTTGCGGAGGGATGCTGACTTCAGTGGGAGTATTTCTGTTTAGGCTAGAATTACTCTACATAAACACATTGCTTAGTGATTGCATATTTTCTGTTGTAGATCAATGGCACCACCTGCTCAACCCAACTTTGCATTGAAATCAATTCTGGAAAAGGATAAACTGAATGGAACAAACTTTACCACCTGGTATAGAAATCTGAGAATTGTTCTCAAGCACGATAAAAAGGAACATGTTCTAGAGGATCGACTTATGGAGGAACCTGCCCATAATGCTAATGCCACAACTAAGAATTCCTACCAAAAAATCATTAACGAATCAACGGAGATCAACTGTCTGATGCTGGCTTGTATGGAGCCCGATTTGCAACAACATTTCAAAAATGTTGAGGCTTACGATATGATCGAGAGTCTCAAGAGCATGTTTCATACACAGGCTAGGACCTAAAGGTTCAACGTCTGGCGATCCTTGATGGATTGCAAGCTGAAGAAAGGTGATCCACTGAGCCCACATGAGATCAAGATGATCGTATATGTGCAAGCTTTGGATCGGTTGGGCTCCCCGCTCTTGGATGAGCTTGCTACAGATGCAGTTTTGGGTTCTCTTCCGCCCAGCTATGGGACGTTCATATCGAACTATCATATGCATGGCATGGATAAGAAGCTCACTAAGTTGTATGGGATGCTCAAAGTGGCAGATCAGGATAGGGAGGCATCAAGTGTTGATGGTGCAGAAATCGGCTAAGTTCAAGAAGAGTTGGTCCAAGAAAAAGGCTAAGGCAAAGGGCACGGAGACGGTAAGCTTCGCCGCTGCGCCGAAGTCTGGACCAGACCCTAAGACCGTTTCCTATCACTGCAAGGAGACCGATCACTAGAAGAGGAACTCTAGCAAGTGGCTTGCAGAGCATGGAAAGAAGGCCGGAAATGCTTCTTCAGGCAAAGGTACACTTGTTGCATATGTTATAGACATTTACCCTGCTGACATACCTAGTAGCTCTTGGGTATTTGATAAAAGATCGATTGTTCATATTTTCAACTCGATGCAGGGACTGGTAAGAACTAGGCGTGTGAAACAAGGGGAGATTGACATCAGGGTCAGAACCAAAGCAAGAGTTGCTGCATTGGAGGTCGGCACGATGCAGCTCCAGCTTCCTTCTGGATTTATTTTGGAATTGAATAATTGTTATTACATTCCTGCACTTAGTCGGAACATTATTTTTGCCTCATGCTTGATGAGTCAGGGTTATGAATTCAATTTAAAGGACAATGGTTGTTCGTTTTATTTGAATGGTATGTTCCACGGCTATGCACCCAGTGTTGATGGGCTTTTTATATTGAATCTAGAATAGGAACCGGTCTATAACGTGAATGTCAAGAGGCATAAGCCTAATGAGATAAATCCAACATACTTTGGGCATTGCCGGCTTGGACTCATTAGTCTCAAACGCATGGAGAAGCTCCATGATGATGGGCTCCTAACTTCATCCGACTTTGAGTCGTTCGAGACATGTGAATCATGCTTGCTCGGCAAGATGACTAAGTCTCCTTTCGCAAAGTGTGGCGAGAGGGTGTCTGAGCTGTTGGAACTTATACATAGTGATGTGTGTGGTCCAATAAGCACAACTGCCAGAGGTGGCTATCAGTACTTCGTGACTTTTATAACGACTTGAGTAGATATGGATATATCTATTTGGTGAGGCACAAGTCGGAAACTTTTGAAAAGTTCAAAGAGTTTCAGAATGAGGTTGAGAATCAGCTCGGCAAGACTATAAAGCTTCTGCGATCTGATCATTGGGGTTAGTACATGAGCCAGGAGTTTGATGAGCATCTGAAAAGTCGAGGTACAGTACCTCAGCTCACACCTCCGGGTACGCCACAGAGAAACGGCGTGTCAGAATGGAGGAATAGGACCTTTTTGGACATGGTCCGGTCTATGATGAGCAAATCGGATTTACCCTTGTCATTCTGGGGATATGCTCTAGAAACTATAGCTTTCACACTTAATAGGGTACCATCAAAATCCGTAGACAAGACAGCACATGAGATGTGGACTGGGAAGAGTCCCAGTTTGTCTTTTCTAAAGATTTGGTGTCGGAGTAATGGGCCACGGGTAGGCTAACCCGAGTCCCAGGACCTTTCAAGACATCGGGGCAGGCCGCGCCCCTCAGGCCGAGTCCCAGGAGCGACTCCAAGACAAGCCGAGTCCCAGACGGCGACTCCGAGATAAGCCGACTCCAAGCCGGCGACCTCCAGAGGCCGACTATGGAGAGTCGACCCATGACTCCTCCCTCATCTCGAAGTATGATGTGGGGTACGGTCACGGCGTGGCAGTTCCCCCCTGCTTACGAAGGGCCGGCATGGCTACAGTGAGCCGTATCGCTGGAAGATCTCCGGCGAGGCGTGGCACTATTGCCATGCATGCCCTGACCTCAGCCACAGTGCGCAGTACACTGTGCCCACGACGCCGGCCTGTACGACCTGAAGGCGGCGGGGCCGCCTGTCAGTGGGTGGGCCGAAGGCGGCCTGAGCGCCCCGAAGACGGACCTGTGGGAGTCGGCCTCCCTGGAGTCGGCCGACTCCTCCCTAGGGCCCCACGAGCCATTAACCAGATAGGATAGGGAATGGTGACAGTGATCGCCCGATAGACGGCGGCACTGTTGCCACGACCCAATGACCGAGCCTGCGTCAGCAGGAGTGCCGCTACAGTATCAAGCCTGTCCGTGGGACCCGCTAGTCGGCGGGCCCCAGAAGCCGGTGGGAGGACGACGACCTGAGATACAGACGGCTGGGACCCGCGCCCAGCCGGATTACTATTGTACCCCCGGGGGGTAGGCCTATATAAACCCCCCGGGGCACCATGTTCAGACGTAGATAGAGATAGACCAGATAGCACAGGGAGGAGAGAGCTAGCCTTGCCCTCTCCTGCCTCCCGAAACAGCTCCAGGAGCACCATTGTAGTCACTTTGCCTTAGTGATCATGCGGAGACCCCGCAGAGCAGCAGTAGGGGTGTTATCTCCTAGGAGAGCCCTGAAGCTGGGTAAGTTCCGCCGGCATGCATGTCTTCGCCTCATCCCGCTTCCAGGCACCGGAGACGTTCTACTCGCTCCCACCATGATAACCCATCCTTTGGCATATGTCGTATCCAACCACCGACATTTGGCGCCCACCGTGGGGCGAGGTGCACCGTCGTCCGGAGATCTGCTTTGGACGGGAACCCTGTTCCTCCCCGGCGAGCACAGCCAGCTCGGCACGCCGGATGGCGTCTGTGCCGACGCGCTGCACGGCGCTGAGATCGCCTGTGCGGCCAGCTGCCTCGCCGATCTTATCGGCGAGGTTCGCCTCTCCAATGAGCCTGCATCCGACGCAGGCATGAGTGGCCCCGACAGCCTCCTCGCGGGCCTCCTCGACCAACTCCACATCGCCGGCGAGCCTGCCGCGGACCTGGAGTCCTTAGGATCCACCGACCCGATGCTGGTCGACTCCGACACCGCGTCGCTCGACGCGTTCCCCACCAACGTGGTGGTCTATGACGAGCCGCTCTCTTATGCGGGGAGCGGCGGAAGCACCGTCACTGAGGTCCTCGTCCTCGACCACGGCGAGCGCTCCGGCGAAGGAGCGCACGACCCGCTTGACGCGGCCCTGCGAGACCTTGCAGCGCCGATTCCGGAAGACGCCGACGCCGAGACGCTGGAGGCACTCCGCCTTCATCTCATCGAGGGCGCAAAGAAGCTGGCAAGCATGAGGCGCTTGTCAGAACCTTACCAACGCGAGATGGATCGCGCCGTAGGCGGCTCGCCAGCTCCAACCGGGCCCAACCGCCTAGGCGCGGTCCGACAGCGCGGCGCGGCAATCGCCAACCTCTTCGGGGCTGATCGCCCTGTGTATACCACGCCCGCAGAGAATATCCGTGCCGCCCAGGCGGCGGCAGACGAGCTCGACAACTTTGAAGGCGAAGAGTTCAGCAGCTCCTCGACGCGGCTGCCGCGCAGAATGATGCTGGCTGCCGCAACAAGGTGCCGCAGCGCCAAAACGACGACCCACCGCCTCGCCGAGACCAAGGTGCGACGTCTCGGACGCCGACTGGCGGGGCCCGTGGGAAGAATGACAAGGAGCCGGCTGTCAGCCATAGTCGGACTCACATCACCATCGAGCGCGACCAAGACGGCTGCCCCAAAGCGGTGGAACGACGGGACGACTACCTGCCTCCCCCTCCTCGCAGAGAAAGGCGAGTCTCCCTGCCACCCGTGGAACATCCGACCCTCGGCGACCGCCTCGGCCGCCGAGAGGGAGTCGGAGAGAACGACTCCCACCACCGGATCGACCGACTCCACCGGTCCCTGGCGCTGGAAGAAGCAGACGAGTTGGGTCCCCCCTGCTTTGGACCCGGCATCCGAGATGAGCCCTTCCCCAAAGGGTTCACGCTCCCCCGAGACACGCCCAAATATACCGGCACCGTGAAGCCGGAAGATTGGCTGATCGACTACTCCACAGCCGTCAACATAGCGAACGGCAACAAGCGTGTTGCCGTAAGATACGTCCCGCTCATGCTCCAGGGCTCGGCCCGGACGTGGTTGAACAGTCTGAAGCCTTGCAGCATTAACAGCTGGGTCGACTTCACCGAGGCTTTCGTCCGCAACTTCACGAGTACGTACAAGCGACCTCCCAAGCCACACCAACTCTCCTTGTGCGCGCAAGGCCCAGACGAGTCTACTCGCGACTATCTCACATGCTGGGGCGAACTCCGGAACTCCTGCGAGGGTGTGCACGAGGTGCAGGCCATCGAGTACTTTACTGCCGGGTGCAGAGAAGGCACCCTCCTCAAGCACAAGCTCCTCTGCGACGAGCCGGAGACCCTAGATGAGCTGCTGATCACAGCATACAAGTACGCCATGGCCGACTCCGCCATGAAGGTGGAGATTCGGGTCAGCACAACTGGCAAAGTCGCCCCTCAGGCTCCAAGAACTCCGGCTGGAGACACCAGTCGGCGACAAGAGCAGAATGACCAGAAGCGCAAAGCCCCGCAGCCGACTTCCAGCAGTCGGCAAGTGGCAACGGCAGAGGACCAGCAGTTGGAGGGACCGCCTCCGGCGAAGCGACAGAAGGGCGGCAAGTCCAACTAGCTGCCGGCTTTCTCCTACGAGCAGACTCTAGATGGTCCCTGCAAGTTCCACACCGGTGCGAAGCCGTCCAACCACAACACCTGGAAATGCCACTGGCTGACCAGAATCGCCAAGGGGGACGGCCTGTCCCCTCCCCCTCCTGCTAGGCCGCCTCCTCCACTGCCGCCCCAATAGCAAGCCGTCAGGCCAGTCGGCGCGATACGAGACGAGTTCCCGGATGAGCACGGAGCCTATGTGGTGTTCACCAGTGTAGCGGATGACCGACGTAGCAGGCGCCAACAGCAGCAAGAAGTAAATGCGGTTGCATCAAGTACTCCAGAGATCATGCATTGGTCCGAAAAGCCTATCAGTTGGAGCAGAGCTGATCACCCAGAGGTCATGCCGAGTCCAGGCTCCTACGCCTTGGTCTTAGGCGCCACACTCGCCACAGATAGGCGGGCCGCTCGCTTCTCGCGAGTACTGATAGACAGAGGCAGCAGTATCAACATCCTGTACAAGGATACAATGGAGAAATTAGGAATCAAGCGAAGACAGCTTCAGAGCAGCCGGACTGTGTTCCACGGAATCATCCCTAGCCTTTCCCGCTCGCCAATCGGCAAGATCCTGATAGATGTCCTCTTCGGAGACAAGGATCATTTCTGCCGAGAGCCAATTTGGTTTGAGGTGGTGGACCTTGAAAGCCCATATCATGCATTGCTTGGCCGACCCGCCTTGGCCAAGTTCATGCCGGTCCCCCACTACGCCTACCTCAAGATGAAGATGCCGAGTTCCAAGGGAATCCTAGCCGTGTCCGGCGACTACAGGAAGTCGTCCGCTTGCGCGACCGAAAGCAGTCGGCTGGCCGAGTCCTTGGTGATCGCGGCTGAGAAACGACTTCTTGATCGGGTCGTGGCGATGGCCGGCAAGCAGCCCGAGTTATCGCCCGACCCCAAGGATTCAGAAGCAGAAGGATCATTCAAGCCAGCCAAAGAAACAAAGAAGATACCGTTGGACCCGGAGCACCCGGAGAGGTACGCTGTCATGGGCACAGGCCTTGACAACAAATAGGAAGGCGAGCTCGTCGATTTCCTCCGTGAGAATCGCGACATCTTTGCATGGTCCCCCAAGGACATGCCTGGTGTCCCGACGGAATTCACCGAGCACAAATTACACGTCCGATCTGATATGAAGCCTGTCAGGCAGCCCTTGCACCGCCTGTCAGAAGAAAAAACAAGAGTTGTTGGAGAAGAAATAGCCCAGCTCCTGGCAGCCGGATTCATCATGGAAGTGTTTTTTCCAGAGTGGCTGGCAAACCCAGTACTGGTGCTGAAGAAGAACAAGCAGTGGCGGATGTGCATTGATTACACGAGCCTCAACAAAGCTTGCCCCAAGGACCCATTCGCTCTGCCGAGAATCGATCAGGTGATAGACTCCACAGCCGGATGCGAGCTGTTGAGTTTCCTAGACGCATATTCAGGATATCATCAGATCAAGCTGAGCCCGGCTGACAGACTGAAGACCGCCTTCATCACGCCGTTTGGAGCCTTCTGCTACCTGACCATGACGTTCAGCTTAAGAAACGCCGGCGCCACCTTTCAGCGTTGCATGCAGAAGTGCCTCCTGAAGCAACTCGGCAGAAATGCCCACGTCTATGTGGATGATGTAGTAGTGAAGACGGAGAAGCGTGGAACCTTGCTGGAGGACCTCAAGGAAACCTTTGAGAATCTGCGCCGATTCCAGATCAAGCTCAACCTAGAGAAGTGCGTTTTTGGAATACTAGCCGGCCAACTCCTCGGTTTCCTGGTCTCTGAACGCGGCATAGAGTGCAATCCTATGAAGATCAAGGCCATCGAGAGGTTGGAAGCACCCGGAAGACTGTTAGATGTGCAGAAGTTCACCGGCTGTTTGGCATCCATCAGCCGATTCATCAGTCAGCTGGGCGAGAAGGCTCTCCCCTTGTATCAACTCATAAAGAAGACGACCTTCTTTGAGTGGACTCCCAAGGCGGACGAGGCTTTTCTCCAACTAAAGAAGATGTTGACTACTCCCCCTGTGCTGGCGGCTCCGACTCCCAAAGAGCCCATGCTCCTATACATTGCCACCACCAGCCGAGTAGTCAGCACAGTCATTGTAGTCGAGCGCAAGGAGGAAGGCAAGGCGCTACCTGTCCAGAGACCGGTATATTACTTGAGCGAGGTACTGTCGGGCTCCAAGCAGAACTACCCCCATTACCAGAAGATGTGCTACGGCGTGCATTTTCCGCCAGGAAATTGAAGCCTTACTTCCAGGAGCATCCAATCACTATGGTCTGCACAGCTCCACTGGCCGAGATCATCGGAAGCCGAGATGCTTCTGGCCGAGTGGCCAAATGGGCCATCGACCTGGCCCCCTACACCATCTACTATGAGCCCCGCACCGCCATCAAGTCACAAGCACTGCCGAGTTCCTCGTCGACTGGGCCGAGACCCAGTATCTGCCGCCAGCGCCCGACTCCACCCATTGGCGGATGCACTTCGACGGCTCCAAGATGTGCACCGGCTTGGGAGCCGGCGTCGTCCTCACTTCCCCCAAGGGCGACAAGCTCAGATATGCGCTGCAGATCCACTTCGCCGCCTCCAACAACGTGGCCGAATACGAGGCGCTCATCCACGGGCTCCGGCTTGCCAAAGAACTCGGCATTCGCCGGATCCTGTGTTATGGCGACTCTGACTTGGTGGTCCAGCAATCATCTGGCGATTGGGACACCAAGGACGCAAATATGGCGAGCTACCGTTTCCTCGTCCAGCAACTCAGAGGATACTTCGAGGGGTGCGAGTTCCTCCACGTGCCAAGGAACGACAACGACCAAGCAGACGCCTTGGCACGAATCGACTCCACCCGCCAGGCAATACCATCTGGTGTCGCCCTCCGGTGCCTCCTCAAGCCTTCTATCAAGCCATCACCAGAATCAGATTCAATCTTTGTGTCAGCTCCGCCTGAGGAAGACGGATCCGACTCCAAGAAACACACAGTCGAGGCCGGCCCGGGGACTTCAGAACCCGGCCAGGGGACTGAAGTGGCAAGATCGAAGACTCCAGAGCTCGGCCCGGGGACTGCTCCAGTCGGCCCCGGGACTTTGTCAAATCAGCCAGCGGCTGCGGACTCCAACCCGCCGCCTCCTAGCCCGGACGCCCTTGTCCAAGTCGCACTAGTGGCAGTTGAAGAAATAGCAGCACCTTCATGGGCCCAGCCCATCCTCAGGTTCTTAGTAAACAGAGAGCTGCCAACTGATGAAATCTTGGCTCGACAAGTGCAACGCCGAGCAGCAGCCTACACCATAGTCAACAGAGAGCTGGTCAGGCGCAGCGTTACCGGCGTCTTCCAATGCTTCTTCGAGGCATAACAAGGCCAAGCAATCCTCAGAGACATCCATGAAGGCGAGTGCGGTCACCATGCGGCCTCCAGGGCACTCGTCGCCAAAGCCTTCCGGCATGGTTTCTTCTGGCCAACCGCCCTGGAAGAGGCCAAAGAGTTAGTCCAAAAGTGCAAGGGGTGCCAGATTTGCTGTTCCAAGCCACTTCAGCCAGCTTCCGCACTCAAGACTATCCCCATCGCCTGGCCCTTTGCAGTCTGGGGCCTGGACATGGTGGGACCAGTCAAGACGGCACAAGGTGGCTTGACTCACCTACTTGTCGCAGTGGACAAGTTCACCAAGTGGGTGGAGGTGAAACCCATCAAGAAGTTGAATGGTCCGACTGCAGTGACCTTCATCGCTGACATCACAACTCGGTATGGCATCCCACACAGCATCATCACCGACAATGGCACGAATTTTGCCAAAGGCGCCTTGGCCCGTTTCTGCGCGACACAGGGCATCCGACTGGACTTAGCGTCCGTTGCCCATCCGTAGTCAAACGGCCAGGTGGAGCGAGCGAACGGCCTCATCTTATCCGGGATCAAGCCCCGACTCGTCGTACCGCTGGAGCGATCTGTCGGCTGTTGGCTTGAGGAGCTGCCAGCCGTCCTCTGGAGTCTGCGTACGACTCCAAACAGGTCAACCGGCTTCACACCCTTCTTCCTCGTCATAGAGTTCGACTCCCTGCGAGTCACCATGTACACCGAGGAAGAAGCAGAAGAAGCACGTCAAGACGACGTCGATCTGCTGGAAGAGGGCCGGCTGTTGGCACTCAGCTAGTCCAGCATCTACCAGTAGAGCCTGGATCGATACTACAACAGGAAGGTCAGGCCAAGATCTTTCCAAGAAGGAGACCTTGTGCTCCGGCTGATCCAGCAAACAGCCGGCCAGCACAAGTTGTCGGCACCTTGGGAAGGCCCCTTTATCATCAGCAAGGTGCTAGGGAACGACGCCTACTATCTGATCGATGCTCAGAAGCCCCGAGCATGCAAGAGGGACGACTCCGGCAAAGAGACAGAGCGCCCGTGGAATGCAAATCTTCTTCGAAGATTTTATAGTTGAGGCAGTATGTATCACACTACCCATTTGTATTAAAGTACTAAGACTTTGGGGCCACCGAGACGAGCTCGGGGACTGCCCTTTTTGTTATCTGTATGATAAGAATTATGCCTTCGAGTACATTACTTTCATTACAAGCCGCTTGGCACCGGGCTAGACTAGTCGGCCCGGGGACTCGCGGCCTTGCGCTATGAGGAGCTTCCTGCAGTCAGACAAGTAGTGCGCGGTGCCCAATCCGGCTCCTGGCAAAGCCGCAGCTCGCAGAGCGACTGTGAGGCGGGCAGGAGTGAGGAAGAACGGGCACCCACACGAGAAATGGCTAGGGACCTAAAGCACGAACATAGCGTAAGACGGCCTCAAGCATTTCTGAAACAGAAAGCCAACTCATGAGTAGCCGGCTTGCCGTCTTTATTAGCCTCTATCAAGGACGGCCGACTCTTGGGTAGTCGGCCTGTCGCTTTCTATCCGACTTGCTAAAGAAACTCTAAACGGCCAAGTACTTGCCTTCCCGAAGTAGCCAAGCACTTGACCCAGCGACAGTCCGCAAAGCGGCTGTCCGACTGGCAAGGCAGCGACTAAAGGAAGACGGAAAAGGGAAAAGCCTAAAGAGGAGTGAGCAAGGAAAGACAGAAATCGGATAAATATTTACATAGGCTCTTGGCCGAATCTTCGAATAGACGTTCAAGATACACCCCGCGGGTGGAATTGTTTGAATCTAACAAAGTTTTCAAAAGATTACTAAGACAGACAAACAGAGGCGAAAAAGGAAGCCTAGGAGGCGGCATCTGGGATCGGAGGATCGGAGGAGATGGCGGTGTCAGGCGTCGGGGCAGTCGGCTGGGCGGTCTCGGTTGGATCGCCTCCGGCGGCAGACGCCTTCTCTCGACGCGGCTCGTTGCTGGAGGCGCGGTCGAGCTGAGGCTGGCCGCCTGCTCCGTCTTCTGGCACCTCCGCCTCGCCTTCGTCCTCCACCTCGTCCTCCTCCTTGGTGCTGGAGTCGATCACCTCCGTCGAGTCCTCGCCATACTCCGGGTTCATCCCGAACCACTCTGGCGGCACTTCCTCGCCGCCTTCAGCCCGCTCGGGGATGAAGACACTAGTGTCCTTGTACTCGGCGATGGCTGCCGCACGCTCGATAAGGGCGCCCTCCATGGCCTCCAGCTCGGCCTCGGCTTCTGACGGAACGCGGCCAGACGGTCCAGGTCCAGCCCTGGATACCACGCCTTGATGAACTCCAAGGCCCGGCGCTCTGGCCCGGGCCGAGGAGCCCTTCTAGGCCTCAAGACGGCCGGCAGCGACCTCCAGCCAGTTGGCAATTCGGCTGGCGGTGCGCAGAGCCGGCATGCCTGGCCACAGGGCGGCAACCGCCTGGGCGCCGGCACGCTGAAGCCGGCGCATCAGCCGGTGAGCCGGACGAAGACGGGCTTCAATGCTCAGAAGCTGCTCATCGATGGTTCGGGGGGCATTAGCGGCGATCTCCTCACCGTTTGCCCTTCGCGCCTCACGATCAGCCTCGATGGCCAGAGGGACTGCCTGCGAGTGACCAGGGAAGAAGTTTGCCAAGACAAAAAAGAAGCAAGTCGAAAAATCAGAAGTCGGCCTGACACATAGTCAGAAGCCTGAAGAAACAAAAGAAACTTACCATCCACGATATCCTCGATCTCGTGGAAGCCGGAGGTCAGCATCGCCTCCCTGTCAGTCCAGGAGGAGCGCTCGCTCTCAAACTCGGCCAGGAGAGCGGCCTTCTTCTTCTCGGCCTTGTCCTGCACCTTCTTGAGCAGCTCATTCTGCTCGGCCAGCTGCGCCAGCAGCAGGTCGCACTCCGTGGCAAGCTTGCCACACTCCTCCTCCTTGGCACGACGGGCGGTATTGGCCTCGCCGAGCTGCTCCTGAAGAGCGGCGTTGGCTCCTGAAGGACGAAAGAAGAGACAAATAAGTCGTCAGCAAAGAAGATCGCCGGGAATATCCGGCCCGACTTCTCGGCAGTTGGCCTGAATCTCGGGGACTACTCCGGCTTTCCGACAAGTCGGCAGCCCACTTGCTCAACTCCTCAACATTGCGGTTGAAGGCAGTGGCGCGGAGGTTGTGATACTCCTGCAATAAGTCATTGAAGACAAAGTTAGTATTTGGAACTCGCCAGAGGGAGTTCCGAACCGCCTGCTCAACAGCCGGCCCGGAACTCGGGGACTACACCCAGTGGGTGCGCTGGCGCGCCCCCACAGAGAAAAACAAGAATCAAAAAGGAAAAGAAACTTACTCGGACAGCCGCTCGTGCGGCCAGATGCGCCCTGGTGCAGGCTTGAAGGCCGTCGCCTTTGGCCCGCAGCTTCGCCTGGACTTCCAGAAGCGATTGATTTAGCGGCCCGGTGCCGCCTCCGCGCAACCACCCGGTGGGCGCGGCGCTTGTGGCCTCGGCGTCTAGGGTTGCCGAGCTGGCAGCGGCGGTCTCGCGAGGTCGCAGCGCCGAGGTCGCCCTCTCAAGACGGTGGCGCACCGGCAAGGCGACTTGGAGAAGCAGCCGCGCCT
The DNA here is from genome assembly GCF_002162155.2 of Triticum dicoccoides. Taxonomy (NCBI): domain Eukaryota; kingdom Viridiplantae; phylum Streptophyta; class Magnoliopsida; order Poales; family Poaceae; genus Triticum; species Triticum dicoccoides. The sequence continues at coordinate 60,630,008 of NC_041381.1, forward strand.
CGGCCTCGTCCGTGACCGGCGGCTCCGACGGACCCACCGGCTGTTTGCCGTGCGGTCTCCCAGACGGCGGTGGAGGCGGCGGTGGCGGCACGAGAGTGTCCGACATAGAAGCCTCGCCGCTCTCCTTCTCCATGATGGGGTTCTCAGTGCCGGCCTCTCCGGTCTGCCCGGTGAACTCCGGAGGCGGCGGTGCAGACGACAGTGGGGGGACGAGCATCGCCGATCGGTAACGCGCGGCCTCCTCGGCACGCCGTCTCGCCGCGAGGGTGGGTTCGGCATCCTCCAGCTTCTTCTAGGCGGAGGCAGCCGCCCTGTCGGCCTCCGCCTTCTCCAGACGTTCGGCCTCCTCCTCCTCACGCTTCTCCCGCGCATTTCACTCCGTCGCCTCCCGGAGGTCGACGGCGGGGTCGGCCCGCCGAGTATTGGCAGACGTCTCTGCCGACCCATGACGGAGGGGACGGCGACTCTCTCAAGGGAAAGAGGGGCCCTGAAGAAGAATGGAGGGAGTATAAAAGAAGACTCGGACAAGATTCAACGAAGGAAAATAAAAAAGCGTAAAGACTTACGCAGAGACTAGCGGCGACCTTCTCACTTCCCTTCGGAAGCGGTTGGCCTTTGCGGCCGCCTCCTCCCGCCTGGTCGCGGCGGCCGCCCCCTTTATCTTCTTCAACTTTCCACCAAGCGCACTCGGCCCGGCGTGACGCCTCTTCAGACCGCCTTGGCCGGCGGAGGAACCGACCTTCGGCTGGTGGCGCGGTGCGACCTCCCCTTCGGTGTCGTCATTAGGCCAGTCGGCGAAGGTGGCCGAGGGCCTGAAGTCGCCTTCTGCTCCTTCTCCCCCGCCTTCGGCGTCGGCTTCCATCGCCGCCGCCCCCAAGTCAGGGTCGTCGACGTCGCTCTCCGCACGATCGGGAACATACTCGCGGGGCTGTCTCGTGGCGCCGGCTGCGGGCTGCATAAGAGGATTCTAGCTCAGAAGGAACCGACACGAGTCAGAAACCGGAGTCGGCCGCAAAGAAGACAAAACAATAGGGGGACGCAACTTACCACTGGTGGGGGGTTGTCGCGCGAGTACGGCTCCTTGCCGAACTGCCAGTCCTCCTTGAACTCGCAGTGCGCGATATGGTTCACCAAGTTCGCCACCTCCTTGCGGGGCATCTCCTTGGTGCTCATCCGACTTGGGTCTCGGAGGCCGCTCATCTGACAGATCAGGTGAGGCCGGCCTTGGAGCAGGAGAACTCGGCGCGCCACGAAGGCGGCCAACAAGTCGGCCCCGACGAGACCCTCCGACTACGTCAAGACTCGAAGTCGCGCTACGGCGGCGGCTCCAGCGGGAGTCAGCGTCTTGACTCGGTGAGACCAGCTGGGGAGCCTCCCAGTTAGGGGGGCGGCGTTGTAAGGCGGCAGGTTGACCCAGTCGCCGTCGGAGGCGAGGTTCTTCACGTAGAAGTATGAGCACTGCCACATCTTCACCGACTTGATCAGCGTGATGGGAGGAAAGGGGTTGTCGGCCATCGAGCGCCGCACCGCGATGTAGGCGCCGCACTGAGCCGGCACGCCGGCAACGTGCGTGCCGACCTTAGAAGAGAAGAATTCTCCCCACAGCTCGATGGTGGGGAGAACGCCGAGGAAACCTTCGCACAGAGTGGCGAAGGAGGAGAGCAACACCACCATATTCGGAGTGAGGTGGTGCGGTTGAAGGCTGTGGAACTCCAAGAACGAGCGGAAGAAGCCGCTCGCCGGCAGCCCCAGGCCGCGCATGAGGTGCGAGCGGAAGATGACCCGCTCGCCCTCCTCCGGCGCCGGCCGGATCTCCCCCTCCGGCGCGGCGCGGGCGCGCACAAGGTCCGCGCTGGGGAGACGGCGTGTCCGACGGAGGAACTCGATGTGTTCCTCTTCTACCTCCGAGCCATCCCGCACGCTAGAGCGCACGGCGGGGGCCGCGGCGGAGGAAGAGCTCATCGCCGTGGTGTGGAGTGCTCTTGCTCAACGGCGGAGGCAGGAGGGAGAGAAGGCAAGATGAGGCGGGGGAGCGGGGAAGAAGGGCGCATGTGCTGTGCCACTCCGCTCCCC
>NC_041381.1:60632460-60663939 GCF_002162155.2 Triticum dicoccoides
GAAGTTACTGCACGCAGTAACGACGTGGGAAAACCAACCGTCCACGGCCGCAACGGATCCGTTCATATGCCGAGGCACGGTAGTGGCGGGCCCCGCCTGACGGCCCATTCCGTCGCGCGCATGGGCAGGCAGACTGTCCTCTCCACGTGGCGCCACGCGATAGGACCGCCCTGATGGCTGCGGGGAAGCGTATCTGGCACGCCGCCTGGTTTCCCGCCGTGACTTTTGAGCTGCGGCTCTTCGCTAAAACATCCGACTCTCGACAGTCGGCCCTAGGGAAGACGACAGCCGTGTTCTAGAGTCCGCTCCTGGAAGGTTGAAACTGTTGAAGCCCCACAATGCAGCGTCCGCAGGGCTTCACCAGCTTCGGGGACTACTGTCGGAGTAATGGGCCACGGGTAGGCTAACCCGAGTCCGAGGACCTTTCAAGACATCGGGGCAGGCCGCGCCCCTCAGGCCGAGTCCCAGGAGCGACTCCAAGACAAGCCGAGTCCCAGACGGCGACTCCGAGATAAGCCGACTCCAAGCCGGCGACCTCTAGAGAGGCCGACTATGGAGAGTCGGCCCATGACTCCTCCTTCATCTCGAAGTACGATGCGGGGTACGGTCACGGCATGGCCGTTCCTCCCCTTGCTTACGAAGGGCCGGCATGGCTACAGTGAGCCGTATCGCTGCAAGATCTCCGGCGAGGCGCGACATTGTAGCCATGCCTGCCCTGACCTCAGCCACAGTGCGCAGTACACTGTGCCCACGACGCCGGCATGTACGACCCGAAGGCGGCGGGGACACCTGTCAGTGGGTGGGCCGAAGGCGGCCTGAGCGCCCCGAAGACGCACCTGTGGGAGTCGGCCTCCCTGGAGTCGGCCGACTCCTCCCGAGGGCCCCACGAGCCATTAACAAGATAGGATGGGGAATGGCGACAGTGATCGCCCGATAGACGGCGGCACTGTTGCCACGACCCAATGACCGAGCCTGCGTCATCAGGAGTGCCGCTACAGTATCAAGCCTGTCCACGGGACCCACCAGTCGGCGGGCCCCAGAAGCCGGCGGGAGGATGGAGGCCTGAGAGACAGACGGCTGGGACCCGCGCCCAGCCGGATTACTATTGTACCCCCGGGGGGTAGGCCTATATAAACCCCCCGGGGCACCCATGCAAAGGGTTCAGACGTAGATAGAGATAGACCAGATAGCACAGGGAGGAGAGAGCTAGCCTTGCCCTCTCCTGCCTCCCGAAGCTGCTCCAGGAGCACCATTGTAGTCACTTTGCCTTAGTGATCATGCGGAGACCCCGCAGAGCAGCAGTAGGGGTGTTATCTCCTAGGAGAGCCCTGAAGCTGGGTAAGTTCCGCCGGCGTGCATGTCTTCGCCTCATCCCGCTTCCAGGCACCGGCGACGTTCTACTCGCTCCCACCATGATAAGCCATCCTTTGGCATATGTCGTATCCAACCCCCGACATTTGGGGTTGTGAAGCATTTGTCGAGCGACTTACACTACTAGGGAAAACCTTATACACAGAACTTTAGCAATAGCATGTGTCAAAAAAGCATGCTGGTTTTAAGTAGCAGTACCGCGCGTGCGCAAACCGTGCTACAGATAAAGTTCTAGCAGTAGCGCGCCTTGTTCTAAACACGTTACTACTAAAATTCCCACGGCTTAGACCATAGGCTACACATAGTAGTAGCGATCTATATCGAACAGCGCTACCGCTACTTTCTTTGTAGCAGGGTGTTTTCTTCTAAACTCGCTACTACTAAAGGATCTAAAATTAAATGGAAAGTAAATAGAAAGGCAATTGAAAATGAAAGAAATAGAATAATGTGAAAGGAGAAAAATAAAATGTGAAGAAAAAAACGAAAAATGGAAAAAAAGAGAAACGAGTAGTTGTAGCGTGTATCCCAGAATGCGGTGTAGCTAATGTAGCAGCAGCGCCCATTCTGGAACGCACTACTGCTACTTCCAACTTAACCACGGGGTTTGTCCTGCCCCATGGCCATTTCCCCCAAATCCAACTCCTCCGCTCTTGCAGCCGCCGTCGCCCGTCGGCCGCCGCGCGCTCTCCGCACACCCTCTACACTGCCCCAACCCTGGATTCAACGCCGCCACGCCCCCGACCTCAACGCCGCCCCGGACGCCGCCCCCGCCCCCAACCTCAACGCTGCCCTACGTCGCGCGCCCGAGCCCCGACCCCGACACTCGACGCCGCCTGCCCCTCCCTCGTCGCAGGCACCCGAGGTGAGCACGCCTGCTCCTCCCTCTCCCCTACTTCTGCCTAGGGTTTCTTCATATTTTAGTTGCATAAAATTAGTTAGGGTTCATGTAAGGGTGGAAATGAATCGTATGCGGATGTGGCTCAAATTAGTTAGGGTTCATGTAAGGGTGGAAATGAATCAAATTTCTAAGATGAATCATAAAACGAGTAAAAAAATATTTATAGTTCCTAGGTACTAATTAGTTAGTAAGAACTAGGTACTAATTAGGTACTAGTTTATTTTTATTTATAGTAAATTTATTTTTAGTAAGAACTAGTTGAATTAATAGCACTAGTTAGTAAGAACTTGTTGTATATCTTGTGTTGCTCAAATAGGATATGTGCTTGCCCAAGTGGCCGGTCATGTTTGCAGGTTACACCTTCGAGTGGCCTATGTTTTGCCGGAGTGTTGATTCATTTCCGTTCCGGCAAATTTCAGGCGCTCAATATGTCCTATATTAGCAAAGGTCATGCCGGGTTTCTCCGTGAATTTTGGCATGACTTGTGCCAGAATATGTAGGAAATATCGAGTGCCCCGGATTTGTGTGTTGAGTATCCTGGTAGTTGTCTTCGATCAATTTTCAACTAATGTTTCAACCATGAACACAGAAAATGTCTGACGACGAAAATGATTTCAGTATTTGCAAATACTGCGAAGATGAGCGCGGCCTGTGCGACGGAATCTTCCTAGATGATGATAGGCGCTTCAGCATCAAGATGGACGAGAACTTCGAAGTGGATACAGTAAGGCACAACGACAAGTCTTTTTTCGTAATTAAGCATGATATTTGCTTCATTTTCTTCAACTTATAATTTATTTATTTTAATATTCTACTAGCGTATCCCCTGCCATGCAAGAGTTTTTGTATTGGATAAGATAGGTTTTAGTCATACTATGGAGGTAAAGAAAGTTTACTTGAAGACCGAGCATGGTTATATTTTCCATGCAAAATTATACAATTCAGACGACTACACCTATTTTGGATGCAAAACATGGTGATCACTATGCAAGACTTATAAATTTGTCTGAATGATGATATTGAAGGTAATACCGACATCTGGGTCGATGTGCATACGCCTCCAGTTATACCATTATGTGAGTTTCTCAACCATATTTATGTCTTTGATATTGTTTATTCCAAAATAGTTGACAACTAATTTCTATTGTCAGCATATTTCGGTTCAATCAAACATGTCCAGCGCTTGGTAGACAGGACCTACTACTGTGCCGGGGCTGAACTAAACTGCGAGGAGCTAAGTGATTATATTTCATGGCTTGCGGATCTTGATACTGTCAAGACAAATTTTCTTCCTGCATTTAGAAATGTTAGTACTGAAAACGTGCGACCAATAGTGTTTGTAATGAACTACGGTCACATCTATTTAGGAAGGATGGTAAGATTTTTACTATTTGTCCTTAGTGCATCTTTTCCATACATTATTTTTAGCTAAACTTCATTGCTAAGTATGTTACCATACGATGTTCTTCAACAGGGACTCTCGATGAATGTTCTGCCTCGTGGGATCGAGACTAAAGGTACCATGAGTATTATTAGCTTATGACCAAGATATCCTACAAATCACTTTAGTGCATTCAGGATTAGCGATGGATTCTTAATAGTGAAAGACTAGACCGAATTTGTGATGGAGGAGCGCAGAGAAGTACTAGGGGGCAGCAAACAGAAGCGCAGCCCACGATTAGGAGACAGGCTCATCTGCATACTCCAACTTGATGAAGGAGGAGAGCTACACATATTTTATGTTATTTTACCTGAGAGAGAGCAGAAGGAGTGATTAGCTAGCTAGAAATGAGTTTGACGATGATGATGTGCTACATTATTACTATGATGATTAAATAGCTAGTGTTGGTGGTAATAACTATGATGATTATTATTAGCTAGTGTTAGTGGTGATTAAATAAATACTCTAGGTGGTGAAGACTATGATGATGATTAAATAGCTTGTGCTGGTGGATTAGATTCCAGTGGAGGCAACATGTGGTGCACATCAAAAGTACTACTAGTCCAAACTAGATCAAGTTTGGATTAGTAGTATACTTTTGACATGCACCACATATCGCCTCCACTTGAACCTAATCCACCTTCATTTGACACACTGTTATGGACATAATGATATAAAGCTCATAATTGGTATTGTACCAAAATTTGTATAACGGTGGATAAATAAACTAAAAATGAAAAAAATAAAAAAAAGAATACTAGTAGCGATGGATAGTAAACATGAGGCAACTAGCTAGATTAGCAGCAGCGCGTGAGAGAAGAGGCGCTACCCCTATGTGTCTTAGCAGTAGCGCGTGTGACACGCGCTACTGCTAAGTAATAGCTGTAGCGCCTTATTAGTAGCGCGGCAGCACACGCTACTAGTGGGCTTTAAACCTACGCTACTACTAGGGTTTTCCCTAGTAGTGTTATGTCAGACAATCTTACACCTAAATCGGATAAATGCATATTCGTGCGATATCCGAGGGAAACCTTGAGATATATCTTCTACAACCGGGAACGGAACAAAGTGTTTGTTGCTCGGAATGGGGTTTTCCTTGAGAAAGAGTTTCTTAGTCGGGATGCCAGTGGGAGGACGGTCCGACTCAAAGAAATTCTAGGACCACTCGGGGATGGCTCGGCTTGTGATGAGATCATACCGGAGTCAGTTAGGGAACCCGTAGTGGAAGCGGCACCGGAACCACGAAGGTCGGAAAGATTATGCAGTGTGCGTGATGTATTGTTGCTAGAAAGCGACGAGTCGACCACGTATGTGGAAGCGATGGTGAGCCCAGATTCCGAGGCATGGCTAGTGGCCATGAGATCCAAGTTAAAGTCCATGGAGGAGAATCAAGTCTGGGACTTGGTTGATCGGCCACCTGATGTAACTGCCATTGGTTGCAAATGGGTCTTGAAGAAGAAAACCGATTTGGATGGAAATGTTCAGATCCATAAAGCTCGGCTTGTCGCTAAAGTTTATGGACAAGTTCCAGGAATTGACTACGACGAGACTTACTTGTCGATAGCGATGCTAAAGTCGGTGAGGATCGTACTAGCTATAGCTGCATACTTCGATTACGAGATATGGCAGATGGATGTCAAAACGGCTTTCCTTCATGGAAATTTAACCGAGAATGTCTATATCATACGTCCCGAGCGTTTTGTTGATTCGATTAGCGCTAGTAAGGTATGCAAGCTCAAGATATCCATGGAACATTCTTTTGATGAGGTCGTCATTGGTCTCGGTTTCATCAAAAGCGAAGAGGACGCTTGTTTATACAAGAAGTTAAGTGGGAGCTCAATAGTGTTTTTGATCTTGTATGTGGAAGACATACTACTGATCAGAAATGATGTTTCGACGCTGAACTCGGTCAAGGAGTCATTGAATGGCAAGTTTTCGATGAAGGTCCTTGGTGAGGCAGTGTATATTTTAGGCATTAAGATCTATAGAGATAGATCGAGGAGGCTACTGGGCTTAAGCCAGAGCACGTACATAGATAAAGTGTTGAAGTAGTTCAACATGAGTGAGCCCAAGAAAGGGTTCTTGCCACTCTCACTTGGTATAAGGCTAAGCGAGACTCAGAGTCTTTCAACACCTGATGAGCGAAGCAGGATGAGTAGGATTCCGTATGCCTCGGCAATCGGATCCATAATGTATGCCATGATATGTACAAGGTCTGATGTTGCTTTTGCAATAAGCCTAACAAGCAGATACCAGGCCAACCCAGGTGCGAGTCACTGGGAAGTGGTAAAGACTATTTTGAAGTACCTGAAAAGGACTAAAGAGATGTTCCTAGTTTATGGAGGTGAGGAAGAGCTCATCGTAAGGGGTTACACCGATGCTAGTTTCCAAACCAACAGAGATGATTGTCGAACACAGTCCAGTTTCGTGTATGTCATGAAAGGAGGAGCAGTGAGTTGTATGAGTTCCAAGCAAGATACGATGGCCGATTCTACCACAGAAGCCGAATACATTGCGGCTTGTGAAGCTGCAAAGGAAGGTGTTTGGATCCGGCATTTTCTGGATGATCTTGGTATTTTCCCAGCCTTGGTAAAACCGTTGGACCTTTATTGTGATAATACTGGTGCCATCGCACAAACCAAGGAGCCGACGAATCACCACAAGGTCAGACACATAGATCAGAAATATAACCTGATACGAAAGATCGTGAAGAATGGTGATGTAGACCTATGAAAAATTCACAGATGCAAATGTTGCAGATCCGTTGACTAAGCCGCTTCCACAACCCAAGCACGAGGGGCACGTTAGAGCTATGGGCATTCGATGTCTATTTGATTGACTCGAGTGCAAGTGGGAGACTGTTGGAGATATGCCCTAGTGGCAATCATGTATGATGATATTTCCTATGTGTTTATGAATAAAGATAGTCCTTGGACATTATCAATGATGTGTACCAGCAAGTATGTGACTTGTTTGTGGGACTATGCATTGTAGGATGACTGTCCTAAAAGGTCCCTAGTCGAAAGGGCTGTGTGGACGCGCAACCGACTAGACTAGCCATGGAGCATTGGATGCTAACCGGATAATATGGACTCGGAAGGATCTAGTTGGATTCGACATAGTCGGATCCGAGTCGAGATAAGGTCCGAGCCGGACAGACGCAACTATGAGACGCAGCGATATGTCATCTGTGAGTCTCCAGTACAACATACGTTCTATATCCTAAGACCTGAGCTGGCGCATGTACTCGGGATGGTGACAGACCTGCTTTGGGCCGACCAAACGCTACTCCGTAACTGGGTAGTTACAAAGGTAGGTTTCGGGCTTGTCCAGACCCATGCTGCAGACGTGGTCGAGCAAGATGGGATTTTCCCCTCTGATCAGGAGAGATATACTCTAGGCCCCTCGTGTGATCCGACCAAGAGAAGCATGGCCATGCGACAAGGATTATGAGATAATCTGGATAGTGGTCGGAATCACTGGAATGAGAAAGAGGTCGGGCTAGCACAAGGACTCAGCTTGAGCTCGACAATATATATATCGTGTGGCAAAGGGAACAGAAGTGTGACATGTTGTAGAGGTTCCCCTAACCAGCTTCATAGTTTTCTTGGTGTTTGGCATGCCTTGCTAGAGGCCGCTACCAACCGTGTTGTTTTGAGGTGATCCGAACTGCGACCAAGCCGACTTGAACCTAAGGGGTCGCGCGCTTAAGGGAAGGAACCTACGAGGTTGGATCCGAGGACACTGGTCGGATATGATCCGAGCTGTATTAGGAAAGAGGCCGAGTAGACTTGTGGGCTTTAGGGTCCGTGCGAGGCCCAAGTGTTGATCCCGCGACAGACGCCTATATAAAGTGGAGGTGCGGCACACTCAAGCGGTTGATCGCTTCGGCGCTATCACAAGGGTTTGCATGTGTTGCGAATAGCCACCTCCACTCGCTGCCGGTTGTGTGATCGGACCTAGCAGTCTACCGCACGATGTGCCTCCTGGACGCGCGGATACCGTTAGATGCGGTGCACTTGTGCCGCTCCGGCGAACCTGTTCGCGGGATCGGATCGGCTACGTGGGAGACTGGCAAGGAGGAGACGACTCCAGGAACACGAGGCGACTCCGGGAACGTGCTACCTCATCTACACTTCTGCTGCACGGCAATGCACGTATAGTGGTAACAATATGTGATCCATCTACCATAGCATGTTCCTGGATGTTCTACGTGTAGGAAATTTTTATTTTCAGTCGACGCACCTACCGTAGATCCCAACACCTCGGTATTCGGGAGTTGCATAATCTCATAGTCATAGGAACATATATAAGTCATGAAGAAAGCAATAGCAACATACTAAATTATCAAGTGCTAAGCTAACGGAATGGGTCAAGTCAATCACATCATTCTCTAATGATGTGATCTTGTTTATCAAATGAGAACTCATTTCCATGGCTAGGAAACTTTAACCATCTTTGATTAACGAGCTAGTCTATGTATTCACACATGTACTAAGTTTCCGGTTAATACAATTCTAGCATGAATAATAACCATTTATCATGATATAAGGAAATATAAATAACTACTTTATTATTGCCTCTAGGGAATATTTCCTTCAGTCTTCCACTTGCACTAGAGTCAATAATCTAGACTACACAGTAATGATTCTAACAGCCATGGAGTCTTGGTGGTGATCATGTTTTTCTCGTGAGAGAGGCTTAGTGAATGGGTCCAAAATATTCAGATCCTTATGTATCTTGCAAATCTCTATGTCTCCCTCCTTGACTTGATAGCAGACGGAGTTGAAGCGTCTCTTGATGTTCTTGGTTCTCTTGTGAAATCTGGATTCCTTTGCCAAGGCAATTGCACCAGTATTGTAACAAAAGATTTCATTGGACCCGATGCTGAACTCCTTCATCCAGACTCCTTCATTTGTTGCTTCCGAAGCAGCTATGTACTCTGCTTGACACGTAGATCCCGCCATGATGCTTTGCTTAGAACTGCACCAACTGACAGCTCCGTCGTTCAATATAAATACATATCCACTTTGTGACTTAGAGTCATCCGGATCAGTGTCAAAGCTTGCATCAACGTAACCATGTATGACGAGCTCTTTGTCACCTCCATAAACGAGAAACATATCCTTAGTCCTTTTCAGGTATTTCAGGATGTTCTTGACCGTTGTCCAGTGATCCACTCCTGGATTACTTTGGTACCTCCCTGCTAAACTAGTACCAAGGCACACATCAGGTCTGGTACACAGCATTGCATACATGATAGAGTCTATGGCTTGAAGCATAGGGAACAAGTTTTATTTTCTCTCTATCTTCTGTAGTGGTCGGGCATTGAGTCTAACTCAACTTCACACCTTGTAACACAGGCAAGAACCCTTTCTTTGCTTGATCCATTTTGAACTTCTTCAAAACTTTATCAAGGTATGTGCTTTGTGAAAGTCCAATTAAGCGTCTCGATCTATCTCTCTAGATCTTGATGCCCAATATATAAGCAGCTTTACCGAGGACTTTCATTGGAAAACTCTTGTTCAAGTATCCTTTTATGCTATCTAGAAATTCTATATCATTTCCAATCAACAACATGTCATCCGCATATAATATTAGAAATGCTACAGAGCTCCCACTCACTTTCTTGTAAATACAGGCTTCTCGGAAAGTCTGTATAAAACCATATGATTTGATCACACTATCAAAACGTTTATTTCAACTCCGAGAGGCTTGCACTAGTCCATAAATGGATCGCTGGAGCTTGCACACTTTGTTAGCAGCCTTTGGATCGATAAAACCTTCAGGTTGCATCATATATAACTCTTCTTCCAGAAATCCGTTCAGGAATGCAGTCTTTACATGAATTTGCCAAATTTCATAATCATAAAATGCAGCAATTGCTAACATGATTCGGACAGACTTAAGCATCGCTACGGGTGAGAAGGTCTCATCGTAGTCAACTCCTTGAACTTGTAGAAAACCTTTCGCGACAAGTCACGCTTTGTAGACAGTAACATTACCGTCAGCGCCAGTCTTCTTCTTGAAGATCCATTTATTCTCTATGGCTTGCAGATCATCGGGCAAGTCAACCAAAGTCCACACTTTGTTCTCGTACATGGATCCCATGTCCGATTTCATGGCCTCAAGCCATTTTGTGGAATCTGGGCTCATCATCACTTCCTCACAGTTTGTAGGTTCGTCATGGCCATGTAAGATGACCTCCAGAACAGGATTACCGTACCACTCTGGTGCGGATCTTACTCTGGTTGACCTACAAGGTTCGGTAGTAACTTGATCTGAAGTTTCACGATCATTATCATTAGCTTCCTCACTAATTGGTGTAGAGATCATAAGAACTGATTTCTGTGATGAACTACTTTCCAATAAGGGAGCAAGTACAGTTACCTCATCAAGTTGTACTTTGCTCCCACTCACTTCTTTCGAGAGGAACTCCTTCTCTAGAAAGGATCCATTCTTAGCAACAAATGTCTTGTCTTTGGATCTGTGATAGAAGGTGTACCCAACAATCTCCATTGGGTATCCTATGAAGACACATTTCTATGATTTGGGTTTGAGCTTATCAGGTTGAAGCTTTTTCACATAAGTATCGCAGCCCCAAACATTAAGAAACAACAACTTTGGATTCTTGCCAAACCACAGTTCATAAGACGTCGTCTCAACGAATTTAGATGATGACCTACATAACATGAATGCAACCATCTCTAAAGCATAACCCCAAAACCATAGAAGTAAATCAGTAAGAGACATCATAGATCGCACTGATAAAGTGTGTTTACGATGTTCGGACACACCATTACGTTGTGGTGTTCCGTGTGGCGTGAGTTGCAAAACTATTCCCATTGTTTCAAATGAAGACCAAACTCGTAACTCAAATATTCTCCTCAACAATCAGATTGTAGAAACTTTATTTTCTTGTTACGATGATTTTCCACTTCACTCTGAAATTCTTTGAAATTTTGAAATGTTTCGGACTTATGTTTCATCAAGTAGATATACCCACATCTGCTCAAATCATCTGTGAAGGTGAGAAATAACGATACCCACTGTGAGCCTCAATATTCATTGGACCACATACATCAGCATGTATGATTTCCAACAAATTTGTTGCTCGCTCCATTGTTCCGGAGAATGGAGTTTTAGTCATCTTGACCATGAGGCATGGTTCACAAGTACCAAGTGATTCATAATCAAGTGATTCCAAAAGCCCATCAGAATGGAGTTTCTTCATGCGCTTTACACCAATATGACCCAAACTGCAGTGTCACAAATAAGTTGCACTATCAATATCAACTCTGCATCTTTTGGTTTCAATATTATGAATATGTGTGTCACTACTATCGATATTCAACAAAAATAGACCACTCTTCAAGGGTGCATGACAATAAAAGATATTATTCATATAAATAGAACAACCATTATTCTCGGATTTAAATGAATAACCGTCTCGCATCTACTAAGATCCAGATATAATGTTCATGCTTAATGCTAGCACCAAATAACAATTATTCAGGTCTAAAACTAATCCTGAAGGTAGATGTAGAGGTAGCGTCCCGACCGCGATCACATCGACTTTGGAACCATTTCCCACGCGCATCGTCACCGTGTCCTTAGCCAATCTTCGCTTAATGTGTAGTCCCTGTTTCGAGTTGCAAATATTAGCCGTAGAACCAGTATCAAATACCCAGGCACTACTGCGAGCATTAGTAAGGTACACACATATATAACATGAATATCACATATACCTTTGTTCACCTTGCCATCCTTTTTATCCGCCAAATTCTTGGGGCAGTTCCACTTCAACTGACCAGTCCCTTTGCAGTAGAAGCACTCAGTCTCAGGCTTAGGTCTAGACTTGGGCTTCTTCACTTGATCAGCAACTTGCTTGCCGTTCTTCTTGAAGTTCCCTTCTTCCCTTTACCCTTTTTCTTGAAACTGGTGGTCTTGTTGACCATCTACACTTGATGCTCCTTCTTGATTTCTACCTCCGCAACCTTTAGCATCACGAAGAGCTTGGGAATTGTCTTCTTCATCCCTTGCATATTATAGTTCATCACGAAGCTCTTGTAACTTGGTGGCAGTGATTGAAGAATTCTATCAATGAGACTATCATCAGGAAGATTAACTCCCAGCTGAATCAAGTGGTTGTTATACCCAGACATTTTGAGTATATGTTCACCGACAGAACTATTCTCCTCCATCTTGCAGCTATAGAACATACTGGAGACTTCATATCTCTCAATCTGGGCATTTGCTTGAAATATTAACTTCAACTCCTGGAACATCTCATATGCTCCATGACGTTCAAAACGTAGTTGAAGTCCCGGTTCTAAGCCGTTAAGCATGGCACACTGAACTATCGAGTAGTCATCACCTTTGCTCTGCCAGACGTTCACAATATTCGGTGTTGCTCCTGCAGCGGGTCTTGCGCCTAGAGGTGCTTCCAGGACGTAATTCTTCTGTGCAGCAATGAGGATAATCCTCAAGCTATGGACCTAGGCCGTGTAATTTCTACCATCATCTTTCAACTTAGCTTTCTCAATGAACGCATTAAAATTCAACGGAACAACAACACGGGCCATCTATCTACAAAAACATAGACATGCAAAATACTATCAGGTACTAAGTTCATGATAAATTAAAGTTCAATTAATCATATTACTTAAGAACTCCCACTTAGACAGACATCCCTCTAATCATCTAAGTGATCACGTGATCCAAATGAACTTAACCATGTCCGATCATCATGTGAGATGGAGTTGTTTTCAATGGTTAACATCACGAAAACAATGATTTTTCATCAAGTATGTGCCGTTCTAACCTTCAACAAGGACCGGGCGTAGTCACACTCGATTCAACTAAAGTTGGAGAAACTGACACCCGCCAGCCACCTGTGTGGGAAGCATGTCGGTAGAACCAGTCTCACGTAAGCGTACGCATAATGTCAGTACGGGCGGCTTCAACCAACAATACCGCCGAATCAAAGTATGACATGCTAGTAAGCAATATGACTATTATCGCCCAAAAATCACTTGTGTAATTTCAAAAAAAATTCTACGCACACGCAAGATCTATGTGATGCATAGCAAAGAGTGGGAGATTGTTGTCCACGTACCCTCGTAGACTGTAAGTGGAAGCGTTATGACAACACGGTTGATGTAGTCGTACGTCTTCACGATCGACCGATCCTAGTACCGAAAGTACGGCACCTTCGCGATCTGCACACGTTCGGCTTGGTGATGTCCCACGAACTCTCGATCTATCTGAGTGTCGAGGGAGAGCTTCATCAGCACGACGGTGTGATGATGGTGATGATGAAGCTACCGACACAGGGCTTCGCCTAATAACTTCAACGATATGACCGAGGTGGATTATGGTGGGGGGGGGACACACACGGCTAAGAAATCAATGATCAACTTGTCTGCCTATGGGGTGCCCCTCCCCTGTATATAAAGGAATGGAGGAGCGGGATAGGGCCGGTCTCCTAGGCGCGCCCAAGGGGGGAGTCCTACTCCCGGTGGGAGTAGGATTCCCCCTTCCCTAGTTGGATTAGGAGAGGGAAGGAAGGGGGAGAACGATAAAAGGAAAGGGGGCTGGCCCCCCTCCCATTTCGGATAGGGCTTGGGGGTCGCGCCCCCACCTTTGCCGCCTCCTCTTCCTCTCCACTAAGGCACAATAAGGCCCATTGACTCCCCGGGGGGTTCCGGTAACCTCCCGCTACTTCGGTAAATGCCCGAACTCACCCGGAACCATTCCGATGTCCAAACATATCCATCCAATAAAGCGATCTTTATGTCTCGACCATTTCGAGACTCCTCGTCATATCCGTGATCATATCCGGGACTCAAAACTATCTTCGGTACATCAGAACACATAAACTCATAATACCGATCGTCACCGAACGTTTAAGCGTGCGGACCATATGGGTTCCAGAACTATGCCAACATGATCGAGACTCATCTTCGGTGAATAACCAATAGCAGAACCTGGATGCTCATATTGGTTCTTACATATTCTACGAAGATCTTTATGGGTCAAACCGCATAACAACATATGTTGTTCCCTTTGTTATTGGTATGTTACTTGCCCGAGATTCGATTGTCGGTATCTCAATACCTAGTTCAATCTCGTTATCCGCAAGTCTCTTTACTCGTTCCGTAATGCATCATCCCGTAACTAAATCATTAGTCACATTGCTTGCAAGGCATATAGTGATGTGCATTACCGAGAGGGCGAGAAACCTCTCCGACAATCGGTGTGACAAATCCTAATCTCAATCTATGCGAACTCAACAAACACCATCTGAGACACCTATAGAGCACCTTTATAAGCACCCAGTTACGTTGTGACGTTTGGTAGCACACAAAGTGTTCCTCTGGTATTCGAGAGTTGCATAATATTATAGTCATAGGGACATATATAAGTCATGAAGAAAGCAATAGAAACATACTAAACAATCAAGTGCGAAGCTAACGGAATGGGTCAAGTCAATCACATCATTCTCTAATGATGTGATCTCGTTTATCAAATGACAACTCATGTCCATGGCTAGGAAAATTTAGCCATCTTTGATTAACAAGTTAGTCTAGTAGAGGCATCCTAGTGACACTCTGTTTATCTTTGTATTCACACATGTACTAAGTTTCCGGTTAATACAATTCTAGCATGAATAATAAACATTTATCATGATATAAGGAAATATAAATAACTACTTTATTATTGCCTCTAGGGCATATTTCATTAACCCCTGCCCCCGTATATAAAGGAGGGAGGGAGGAGGAGGACGGCCAGGGGAGGAGACGCGCCAAGGGGGGGGAATCCTATTCCAAAAAGGAGAAGGAGTAAGGAGGAGGTGGAGAGAAGGAAGGAGAGGGGGGCACCGCCCCTCCCCTTGTCCAATTTGGACTAGGGACAAGGGGTGCGCGCGCCACCTCCTGGCCACCCTCTCTCTCCTCCACTACGGCCCATGAGCCTGATATGTCTCCTACGTATCTATAATTTTTGATTGTTCCATGCTATTATATTATCCATCTAGGATGTTATATATGCATTTATATACACTTTTATATCATTTTTGGGACTAACCTATTAACTTATAGCCCAGCGCCAATTCTTTTCTTTGTTTTTGAGTATTACGGAAAAGGAATACCAAACGGAGTCCAATTGACGTGCCAATTTTTGACGAATTTTTATGGACCAAAAGAAGCCCCGGGAGTGTAATACTTGGGCCAAAAGAATCCCATGCTGCCCACGAGGGTGGAGGGCGCCCCCCTACCTCGTGGACAGCCAAGAGAACCCCCCTGACTTGAAACCTACGCCAAAAATTTCCATAAATACTGAAACCTACAGAAAATAACCTAGATCAGGAGTTTCGTCGCTGCAAGCCTCTGTAGCCACCAAAAACCAATCGGGACCCTGTTCCGGCACCCTGCCAGAGGGAGGATCCCTCACCGGTGGCCATCTTCATCATCCCGGCGATCTCCATGACAAGGATGGAGTAGTTCGCCCTCGGGGCTGAGGGTATGTACCAGTAGCTATTTGTTGCATCTCTCTCTCTCTCTCTCTCGTGTTCTTGAGGTGATACGATCTTGATGTATCGTGAACTTTCCTATTATAGTGGGATCTTATGATGTTCTCCCCCTCTACTCTCTTGTAATGGATTGAGTTTTCCCTTTGAAGTTATCTTATCGGATTGAGTCTTTAAGGATTTGTGAACACTTGATGTATGTCTTGCCGTGCTTATCTGTTGTGACAATGGGATATTTACGTGATCTACTTGATGTATGTTTTGGTGATCAACTTGCGGGCTCGATGAACTTATTCATAGGGGTTGGCACACGTTTTCGTCTTGACTCTCTGGTAGAAACTTTTGGGCACTCTTTGAAGTTCTTTCTGTTGGTTGAATAGATGAATCTGAGATTGTATGATGCATATCATATAATCATGCCCATTGATACTTGAGGTGACATTGGAGTATCTAGGTGAGATTAGGGTTTTGGCTGATTTGTATCTTAAGGTGTTATTCTAGTATGAACTCTATGATAGATTGAACGGAAAGAATAGCTTCATGTTATTTTACTACGGACTCTTGAATAGATCGATTAGAAAGGATAACTTTGAGGTGGTTTCGTACCCTACAATAATCTCTTCGTTTGTTCTCTGCTCTTAGTGACTTTGGAGTGACTCTTTGTTGCATGTTGAGGGATAGTTATATGGTCCAGTTATGCTATTATTGTTGAGAGAACCTGCACTAGTGAAAGTATGAACCCTAGTCCTTGTCTCCTAGCATTGCAATACCGTTTACGCTCACTTTTATCACTTGTTACCTTGTTTTTTTAATAATTTCAGATTAGAAATAGTTATATCTACCATCGATATTGCACTTGTATCGCCATCTCTTCACCGAACTAGTGCACCTATACAAGTTACCATTGTATTGGGTGTGTTCGGGACACAAGAGATTCTTTGTTATTTGGTTGCAGGGTTGTTTGAGAGAGATCATCTTCATTCTATGCTTCCAACGGATTGATAAGCCTTAGGTCATCCACTTGAGGGAAATTTTCAACTGTCCTACAAACGTCTACAGTTGGAGGCCCAACAACGTCTACAAGAAGAAGGTTACGTAGGAGACATCAAGCTCTTTTCTTGCGCCGTTGCCGAGGCGGTGAGTGCTTGAAGGTATATCTTTAGATCTTGCAATCGAATCTTTTAATTTCTTGTTTTATCTCTAGTTTAGTCTATAAAAGAAAACTACAAAGAAATGGAATTGAGTTTTCTCATAGGCTTCATCTTTTTAATATCTTTCGTAAGAATGATGGTAAGGAAAATTGTACTCAAGTGCTAGAAGAAGAAGTCCATAGAATGTTTTGCACTAAATATTTGAATGATGAGCATGATTGCAATGTTGTTAGTATGAACTCTTTGAATACCCATGGTACTAATGATGATTGCACTAGTCATGACTAAAATGTCTCTTATAAGCATGTCGATTTTTGCGGAGGGCATAGAGTTTGCAAGTACATACCAAATAGAGATGATAGATTTTGAAAGAGGCATAAGTATTTAGAAACTAAATGGTTGAAAGAAAGGCTAGATGTGAGTGCTGAAAATTTAAAATTTCTTTGCCATACTTGTGAAGTTTGCAATGAACTTGGTCATTTACTTCTCCAATGCAAATTGTTTCATGATCAAATCGTGTCCAAAATTTGTGATGAATTGATTTCCCTTGCGCATCATAATGAACTTAGTTTGCTTTAGGGTTATGAATAAATGAAACGATTAACTAAGCATATTCCAGAATTTAACCTTGGGAAATTTCTTGATATTGATCTAGAGGAAATTTATATGTATTGTGCGGTGAATTGCATTGAAAATCCTTATATTGCCAATTACATAAAGAAAAGAAAGCAAAAAGAAGATGAAGAGAATACTAATGAAAAGGAAGAAACTTCCCAATATCCTCCTATTATTTCTTATGATTAATCAGGTAAGAAGGAGGAGCTTACTATCCAACCAATCTCATTAATAAGGAGCTCAAAGAAGAGGGTTAAACCCACACATGATGTGAAGAAGAAAAAGAAAATACCGAGAAGCAAAGGTAGAAAGGTATCCCTCCCAAATGATGTTGCTCCTACTACTCATTGTGATGATGATAATTGCTATACTATTGGTGCTGTCCATACTATTAATGATGAGAGTGATTATGCTTATGATATGAAAAGGCCCAAGCTTGGGGATGCTATGTTTGATGAGAATGACATATTTGTGTTGGAAATATGCTCTAGAGGCAATAATAAAAGAATTATTATTATATTTCCTTGTTCATGATAATTGTCTTTTATTCATGCTATAATTGTGTTATCCGGAAATTGTAACACATGTGTGAATACATAGACCACAATATGTCCCTAGTGAGCCTCTAGTTGACTAGCCCGTTGATCAACAGATAGTCACGATTTCCTGACTATGGACATTGGATGTCATTGATAACAGTATCACATCATTAGGAGAATGATGTGATGGACAAGACCCAATCCTAAGCATAGCACAAGATCGTGTAGTTCGTTTGCTAGAGCTTTTCCAATATCAAGTAACTATTCCTTAGACCACGAGATCGTGTAACTCCCGGACACCATAGGAGTGCTTTGGGTGTACCAAACGTCACAACGTAACTGGGTGACTATAAATGTATACTACGGGTATCTCCGAAAGTGTCTGTTGGGTTGACACGTATCGAGACTGGGATTTGTCACTCCGTATGATGGAGAGGTATCTCTGGGCCCACTCGGTAATGCATCATCATAATGAGCTCAAAGTGACCAAGTGTCTGGTCACGGGATCATGCATTACGGTATGAGTAAAGTTACTTGCCGGTAACAAGATTGAACGAGGTATTGGGATACCGACGATCGAATCTCGGGCAAGTAACATACCGATTGACAAAGGGATTTGTATACGGGGTTGCTTGAATCCTCGACATCGTGGTTCATCCGATGAGATCATCGAGGAGCATGTGGGAGCCAACATGGGTATCCAGATCCCGCTGTTGGTTATTGATCGGAGAGCCGTCTCGGTCACGTCTACGTGTCTCCCGAACCCGTAGGGTCTACAAACTTAAGGTTCGGTGACTCTAGGGTTGTAGAGATATTTGTATGCAGCAAACCGAAAGTTGTTCGGAGTCCCGGATGAGATCCCAGACATCACGAGGAGTTCCGGAATGGTCCGGAGGTAAAGAATTATATATGGGAAGTCGAGTTTTGGCCACCGGTATTGTACCGGGACCACCGGAAGGGTCCCGGGGGTCCACCGGGTGGGGCCACCCATCCTGGAGGGCCCCATGGGCTGAAGTGGGAGGGGAACCAGCCCCTAGTGGGCTGGTGAGCCCCCCCCCTTGGCCCCCCCTGCGCCTAGGGTTGGGAACCCTAGGGGAGGGGGCGCCTCCACTTGCCTTGGGGGGCAAGGCGCCCCCTTGGCCGCCACCCCCCCTAGGAGATCCCATCTCATAGGCCCCCCCCCTGGGGACCCTATATATAGAGGGGGCAGGGAGGGCAGCCGCACCCTTGCACTTGGCGCCTCCCTCCCCCCTTGCTACACCTCTCCCTCCCGCAGATGCTTGGCGAAGCCCTGCCAGGATCCCTGCTGCATCCACCACCACGCCGTCGTGCTGCTGGATCTTCATCAACCTCTCCTTCCCCTTTGCTGGATCAAGAAGGAGGAGACATCACGCTGACCGTATGTGTGTTGAACGCGGAGGTGCCGTTCGTTTGGCGCTAGGATCTCCGATGATTTGGATCATGACGAGTACGACACCCTCAACCCCGTTCTCTTGAACGCTTCCGCTCAATCTACAAGGGTATGTAGATGCACTCCTCTCTCTCATTGCTAGACGAACTCATAGATTGATCTTGGTGAAACCATAGGAATTTTTTAATTTTCTGCAACGTTCCCCAACAGTGGTATCAAAGCCAGGTTTATGCAGTTCTCTTTGCACGAGTAGAAAACAAATCTGTTGTGGGCGTCGATGTTGTCAACTTCCTTGCCACTACTAGTCTTATTTTGCTTCAGCGGTATTGTGGGATGAAGCAGCCCGGACCGACCTTAAACGTATGCTTACGTGAGACAGGTTCCATCGACTGACATGCACTAGGTGCATAAGGTGGCTAGCGGGTGCCTGTCTCTCCCACTTTAGTTGGAGCGGATTCGATGAAAAGGGTCCTTATGAAGGGTAAATAGATGTTGACAAATCACGTTGTGGCTTTTTCGTAGGTAAGAAAACGTTCTTGCTAGAACCCCAGTGCAGCCACGTAAAAGGTGCAACAACAATTAGAGGACATGTAACTTGTTTTTGCAGCAATTGCTTTGTGATGTGATACAGCCAAAAGTTGTGATGAATGATGAATGATATATTGTGATGTATGAGATCATGTTCTTGTAATAGGAATCACGACTTGCATGTCGATGAGTATGACAACCGGCAGGAGCCATAGGAGTTGTCTTAATTATTGTATGACATGCGTGTCAATGATTTAACACCATGTAATTACTTTACTTTATTTCTAAACCGTTAGTTGTAGTAGTAGAAGTAATAGTTGGCGAGCAACTTCATGGAGACACGATGATGGAGATCATGGTGTCATGCCGGTAACGAAGATGATCATGGAGCCCCGAAGATGGAGATCAAAGGAGCTATATGATATTGGCCACATCATGTCACTACTATTTGATTGCATGTGATTTTTATCATGTTTTTGCATCTTGTTTACTTAGAACGATGGTAGTAAATAAGATGACCCCTCATAATAATTTCAAGAAAGTGTTCCCCCTAACTGTGCGCCGTTGCGACAATTCGTTGTTTCGAAGCACCACGTGATGATCGGGTGTGATAGATTCTAACATTCACATACAACGGGTGTAAGACAGATTTACACATGCAAAACACTTAGGTTAACTTGACGCGCCTAGCATGTACAGACATGGCCTCGGAACACAGAGACCGAAAGGACGAACATGAGTCGTATGGAAGATACGATCAACATGTAGATGTTCACCGATGATGACTAGTCCGTCTCACGTGATGATCGGACACGGCCTAGTCGACTCGGATCATGTAACACTTAGATGACTAGAGGGATGTTTAATATGATTGGGAGTTCATTAAATAATTTGATTAGATGAACTTATTTATCATGAACTTAGTCAAAAATCTTTGCAAAAATGTCTTGTAGATCAAATGGCCAACGCTCATGTCAACATGAACTTCAACGCGTTCCTAGAGAAAACCAAGCTGAAAGATGATGGCAGCAACTATACAGACTGGGTCCGAAACCTAAGGATCATCCTCATAGCTGCCAAGAAAGCATATGTCCTAGAAGGACAGCTAGGTGAAGCACCCATCCCAGAGAACCAAGACGTTATGAACGCTTGGCAGTCACGTGCTGATGATTACTCCCTTGTTGAGTGTGGCATGCTTTATAGCTTAGAACCGGGGCTCCAAAAGCATTTTGAGCAACACTGAGCATATGAGATGTTCGAGGAGCTGAAAATGGTTTTCCATGCTCATGCCTGGGTCGAGAGATATGAAGTCTCCGACAAGTTCTATAGTTGTAAGATGGAGGAAAATAGTTCTATCAGTGAGCACATACTCAAAATGTCTGGGTTGCACAACCGCCTGTCCCAGCTGGACATTAAGCTCCCGGATGAGGCGGTCATTAATAGAATCCTTCAGTCGCTCCCACCGAGCTATGAGAGCTTTGTGATGAACTACAATATGCAAGGGATGGTGAAAACTATTCCAGAAGTATTTTCAATGCTGAAGTCAGCAGATGTAGAAATCAAAAAGGAACATCAAGTGTTGATGGTCAATAAAACCACTAAGTTCAAGAAAGGCAAGGGTAAGAAGAACTTCAAGAAGGACGGCAAGGATGTTGCCACGCCCGGTAAGCCAGTTGCCGGGAAGAAGTCAAAGAATGGAGCCAAGCCTGAAACTGAGTGCTTTTATTGCAAAGGGAAGGGTCACTGGAAGCGGAACTGCCCAAATACTTAGCGGACAAGAAGGCCGGCAACACTAAAGGTATATGTGATATACATGTAATTGATGTGTACCTTACCAGTGCTCGTAGTAGCTCATGGGTATTTGATACCGGTGTCATTGCTCATATTTGTAACTCAAAGCAGGAGCTGCGGAATAAGCGTAGACTGGCGAAGGACGAGGTGATGATGCGCGTTGGGAATGGTTCCAAGGTCGATGTGATCGCCGTCGGCACGCTACCTCTACATTTATCAACGGGATTAGTTTGAAACCTCAATAATTGTTATTTAGTGCCAAGTTTCAGCATGAACATTGTATCTGGATCTCGTTTAATATGAGATGGCTACTCATTTAAATCCGAGAATAATGGTTGTTCTATTTATATGAGAGATATGTTTTATGGTCATGCCCCGATGGTCAATGGTTTATTCTTAATGAATCTCGAACGTAATGTTACACATATTCATAGTGTGAATACCAAAAGATGTAAAGTTGATAACGATAGTCCCACATACTTGTGGCATTGCCGCCTTGGTCACATTGGTGTCAAGCGCATGAAGAAGCTCCATGCAGATGGACTTTTAGAGTCTCTCGATTATGAATCATTTCACACATGCGAACCATGCCTCATGGGCAAAATGACCAAGACTCCGTTCTCCGGAACAATGGAGCGAGAAACCAACTTATTGGAAATCATACATACTGATGTGTGCGGTCCAATGAGCGTTGAGGCTCGCGGAGGATATCATTATGTTCTCATTCTCACTAATAACTTAAGTAGATACGGGTATGTCTACTTGATGAAACACAAGTCTGAGACCTTTGAAAAGATCAAGGAATTTCAGAATGAGGTAGAGAATCAACATGACCGAAAGACAAAGTTCTTACGAGCAGATCGTGGAGGAGAATATTTAAGTCACGAATTTGGTACGCACTTAAGGAAATGTGGAATCATTTCACAACTCACGCCGCCTGGAACACCTCAGCGTAACGGTGTGTCCGAACGTTGTAATCGCACACTATTGGATATGGTGCAATCTATGATGTCTCTTACCGATTTACTGCTATCATTTTGGGGATACGCTCTAGAGATAGCTACATTCACTTTAAATAGGGCTCCGTCTAAATCCATTGAGACGACACCGTATGAATTATGGTTTGGGAAGAAACCTAAGATGTCGTTTCTAAAAGTTTGGGGATGCGATGCTTATGTCACGAAACTTCAACCTGAAAAGCTCGAACCCAAGTCGGAAAAATGCGTCTTCATAGGATACCCTAAGGAAACCATTGGGTATACCTTCTACCTTAGATCCGAAGGCAAGATCTTTGATGCCAAGAACGGATCTTTTCTGGAAAAAGAGTTTCTCTAGAAAGGAGTAAGTGGAAGGAAAGTAGAACTCGATGAAGTACTACCTCTTGAACCGGAAAGTAGTGCAGCTCAGGAAATTGTTCCTGTGGTGCCTACGCCGACTGGAGAGGAAATTAATGATGATGATCAAGGTACTTCGGATCTAGTTTATACTGAACTTCGTAGGTCCACAAGGACACGTTCCACACCAGAGTGGTATGGCAACCCTGTCCTGGAAATTATGTTGTTAGACAATGGTGAACCTTCGAACTATGAAGAAGCGATGGCAGGCCCGGATTCCAACAAATTGCTTGAAGCCATGCAATCCGAGATAGAATCCATGTATGAAAACAAAGTATGGACTTTGACAGACTTGCCCAATGATCGGCGAACGATAGAAAACAAATGGATCTTTAAGAAGAAGACGGACGCGGATGGTAATGTTACCATCTATAAAGCTCGACTTGTCGCTAAGGGTTATCGGCAAGTTCAAGGAGTTGACTACAATGAGACGTTCTCTCCCGTAGCGAAGGTGAAGTCCGTCCGAATCATGTTAGCAATTGCCGCATACTATGATTACGAGATATGGCAGTTGGACGTCAAAACGGCATTCCTTAATGGCTATCTAAAGGAAGAACTGTATATGATGCAGCCGGAAGGTTTTGTCGATCCTAAGAATGCTAACAAGGTGTGCAAGCTCCAGCGATCTATTTATGGGCTGGTGCAAGCATCTCGGAGTTGGAAAATTCGCTTTGATGAAGATGATCAAAGCATTTGGGTTTATGCAGACTTATGGAGAAGCCTGCGTTTACAACAAAGTGAGTGGGAGCTCTGTGGCATTTCTCATATTATATGTAGATGACATACTTCTGATGGGAAATGATATAGAACTTTTGGGCAACATTAAGGCCTACTTGAATAAGTGTTTTTCAATGAAGGACCTTGGAGAAGCTACTTACATATTAGGCATCAAGATCTATAGGAATAGATCGAGACGCCTCATAGGTCTTTCACAAAGCACATACCTTGATAATATATTGAAGAAGTTCAATATGGATCAGTCCAAGAAAGGGTTCTTGCCTGTATTGCAAGGTGTGAGATTAAGCTCGGCTCAATGCCCGACCATGGCAGAAGATAAAGAAGAGATGAGGGTCATCCCCTATGCCTCAGCCATAGGATCTATTATGTATGCCATGTTGTGTACCAGACCTGATGTAAACCTTGCCGTAAGTTTGGTAGGAAGGTACCAAAGTAATCCCGGCAAGGAACACTGGACAGCGGTCAAGAATATCCTGAAGTACCTGAAAAGGACAAATGACATGTTTCTCGTCTATGGAGGTGACGAAGAGCTCGTCGTAAAGGGTTACGTCGATGCTAGCTTTGACACAGATCTTTATGACTCTAAGTCACAAACCGGATACATGTATATGTTGAATCGTGGAGCAGTAAGCTGGTGCAGTTGCAAGCAGAGCATCGTGGCGGGATCTACATGTGAAGTGGAGTACATGGCAGCCTCGGAGGCAGCGCATGAAGCAATATGGATGAAGGAGTTCATCACTGACCTAGGAGTCATACCCAATGCGTCGGGGCCGATCACTCTCTTCTGTGACAACACTGGAGCTATTGCCCTTGCCAAGGAGCCCAGGTTTCACAAGAAGACCAGGCACATCAAGCATCGTTTCAACTCCATCCGTGAAAATGTTCAAGATGGAGACATAGATATTTGCAAAGTACATACGGATCTGAATGTCGCAGATCCGTTGGCTAAACCTCTTCCACGAGCAAAACATGATCAACACCAGAACTCTATGGGTGTTCGATTCATCACAATGTAACTAGATTATTGACTCTAGTGCAAGTGGGAGACTGTTGGAGATATGCCCTAGAGGCAATAATAAAAGGATTATTATTATATTTCCTTGTTCATGATAATTGTCTTTTATTCATGCTATAATTGTGTTATTCGGAAATCCTAACACATGTGTGAATACATAGACCATAATATGTCCCTAGTGAGCCTCTAGTTGACTAGCCCGTTGATCAACATATAGTCATGGTTTCATGACTATGGACATTAGATGTCATTGATAACAGGATCACATCATTAGGAGAATGATGTGATGGACAAGACCCAATCCTAAGCATACCACAAGATCGTGTAGTTCGTTTGCTAGAGCTTTTCCAATATCAAGTATCTTTTCCTTAGACCATGAGATCGTGTAACTCCCGGACACCGTAGGAGTGCTTTGGGTGTACCAAACGTCACAACGTAACTGGGTGACTATAAAGGTATACTACGGGTATCTCCAAAAGTTTCTTTTGGCTTGACACGGATCAAGACTGGGATTTGTCACTCCGTATGACGGAGAGGTATCTCTGGGCCCACTCGGTAATGCATCATCATAATGAGCTCAAACTGACCAAGTGTCTGGTCACGGGATCATGCATTACGGTACGAGTAAAGTGACTTGCCAGTAACGAGATTGAACTAGGTATTGGGATACCGATGATCGAATCTCGGGAAAATAACATACCGATTGATAAAGGGAATTGTATACGGGGTTGCTTGAATCCTCAACATCGTGGTTCATACGATGAGATCATCGAGGAGCATGTGGGAGCCAACATGGGTATCCAGATCCCTCTGTTGGTTATTGACCGAAGAGCCGTCTCGGTCATGTCTACGCATCTCCGAACCCGTAGGGTCTACACACTTAGGGTTTGGTGACGCTAGGGTTGTAGAGATATTTGTATACAGCAAACCGAGAGTTGTTCGGAGTCCCAGATGAGATCTCGGACGTCACAAGGAGTTCCGTAATGGTTCGGAGGTAAAGAATTATATATGGGAAGTCGAGTTTCGGCCATCGGGAAAGTTTCGGGGGTCACCCGTATTGTACCGGGACCACCGAAAGGGTCCCAGGGGTCCACCGGGTGGGGCCACCATCCCGGAGGGCCCCATGGGCTGAAGTGGGAGGGGAACCATCCCCTGGTGGGCTGTTGCGCCCCCCCTTGGGCCCCCTTTGCGCCTAGGGTTGGGAACCCTAGGGTAGGGGGCGCCTCCACTTGCCTTGGAGGGCAAGGCACCCCCCTTGGCGCCGCCCCCTAGGAGATCCCATCTCCTACGGCCGGCGCCCCCCTTGGGGACCCTATATAGAGGGGGGAGGGAGGGCAGCCGCACCCTTGCACTTGGCGCCTCCCTTCCCCCTTGCTACACCTCTCCCTCCCGCAGACGCTTGGCGAAGCCCTGCCGGGATCCCTGCTGCATCCACCACCACGTCGTCGTGCTGCTGGATCTTCATCAACCTCTCCTCCCCTTTGCTGGATCAAGAAGGAGGAGATGTCACGCCGACCGCACGTGTGTTGAACGCGGAGGTGCCGTCCGTTCGGCGCTAGGATCTCCGGTGATTTGGATCACGACGAGTACGACTCCCTCAACCCCATTCTCTTGAACGCTTCCGCTCGATCTACAAGGGTATGTAGATGCACTCCTCTCTCTCGTTGCTAGATGAACTCTATGTTTAATGAAGATGATATTTTTTGCCTCCCAAGTTTTGATATGCAAATTTGTTATGATGATAGCATGCCTCCTACTTATGGTGATTATATTGATGAAAGTGGGTTTGGAAGAGTGTCAACTTTAGGAAGTAATGATCCCACTATTTTGGAGGATGTTGAATCTTATTGTGATGAATATGAAAGTGGATTTGGAGAGGTCATGACTTTAGTTAGTGATGATTCCACTATCTTGGAAGAGGTTTCAATCGATTATGATGAGAACAAAGTTGCTACTTATGATGATTATTGTGATGAAACTTATGCTATAAAAAGTAGTGATGATTATATTTATAAAACTTGTCATGATTATGATTACCCTTTCTCTGAACATTACTCTTTTAATATGGAAACAATTTGTAGTATTCGAATCTCTTTTGATACTTCCACTATTCTAAATGAGAAGAAATTTGCTTATGAGGAGAGTAATAAAAATTCTATGCTAGTAGATCATGAAAAGAATGATTTAGGTGCTGGTAATATTGTTGAATTCATTCATGATGCTACTGACAATTATTATGAGGGATGAACATATGCTTGTAGGAATTGCAATAATATCAAGTTTCCTCTCTATATGCTGAAAATCTTGGAGCTATGCTTGTTTTGCCTTCCTATGTTAGTTGATTATTGTTCCCATAAGTTGTTTTCTCACAAAATCCCTATGCATTGGAAGTGGGTTAGACTTAAATGTGCTAGTCATATTCTCTATGATGCTCCCTTTATGTTTCAAATCTTATCTTTTATGTGAGCATCATTGAAATCATCATGCCTAGCTAGGGGCGTTAACTGATAGCGCTTGTTGGGAGGCAACCCAATGTTATTTTTGTTCTTTGCTTTTTGTTCCTGTTTAGTAATAAATAATTCATCTAGCCTCTGGTTATATGTGGTTTTATGTTTAGTTAGTGTTTGTGCCAAGTATAACCTTTGGGAAGACTTGGGTGAAGTCTTTATGATCTTGCTGTAAAAAATAGAAACTTTAGCACTCACGAGATTAGCTGCCATGCTTTACTGGAGATTGATTTTTGGTTGATTCTTTTTGAAGATGGTTAATAGAAAAAATCCTCAGGTCCACCAATTTATTTCAGAATTTTGGAGTTACATAATTATTCGAATGATGCAGATTACTACAGTCTGTTCTGTTTTTGACAGATTCTGTTTTCTATGTGTTGTGTTCTTATTTTGATGAATCTATGAGTAGTATCGGAGGGTATAAACCATAGAGAAGTTGGAATACAATATATATTACACCAATATGAATTTAGAATGAGTTCACAACAGTACTTAAGTTGTGATTTATTTTCTTATACTAACGGAGCTTATGAGTTTTCTGTTGAGTTTTGTGTTGTGAAAATTCAAGTTTTGGGTAAAGATCCGATGGACTATGGAATAAGGAGTGGGAAGAGCCTAAGATTGGGGATTCACAAGGCACCCCAAGGTAATATTCAAGGACAACCAAGAGCCTAATATTGGTGATGCCCCGGATGGCATCCCCTCTTTCATCTTCGTTCATCGGTAACTTTACTTGGAGCTATATTTTTATTCACCACATGATATGTGTTTTGCTTGGAGTGTCTTGTATGATATGAGTCTTTGCTTTTTAGTTTACCACAGTCATCCTTTCTGTACACACCTTTTGGGAGAGACACACATGATTCGGAATTTATTATAATACTCTATGTGCTTCACTTATATCTTTTGTGCTAGACAATTTTTTCTCTAGTGCTTCACTTGTACTTTTTATAGCACGGCGGTGGTTTTATTTTGTAGAAATTATTGATCTCTCATGCTTCACTTATACCTCCTCCGTTCCTATATATAAGGTGTACTTGTTTTTTGATAAAATTCCAGAATCTAAGGTGCATTTGTTCTAATTCCTCATAATTCGCTTGTTACCCCTCCAGAAAAATGGAAAGTGTGTCTCTCTTGATTCTCTGCATCTCTCCTTGTAGCAAAAGAAGGAAAATATCTCTCTGTCTATCACATGCATCTATTATTTTCCTGGACTAATTGATTTACTTACCGCTAATCAACAAATTTGCCAAGGGTAATTTTGTCCTAACATGTCTATAATTCCGTGCCTTGGTCATTGTGCCGAAAATAATACACCTTATATAACGGAACGGAGGAAGTATTATTTTGAGAGTCTTTTAGAACAACATGGTAATGTGATGAGCATCCAAGTTTGGTATAATAAAAACTATCATAGGAAGTGAATTGGATGCTATGATCAATTTTATGCTTGATAATTGTTTTTAGATATAAAGGTGGTAATATTAGAGTCATGTTGGTTGGGTAATTATGAAATTAAGGAATACTTGTGTTGAAGTTGGCAAGTCCCGTAGCATGCACATATGGTAAAAGTTGTGTAACAAATTTATTGCATGGGTGCTATTTTGATTGCCTTCCTTATGTGTGGAGGTCGGGGGCGCGCGATGGTTGTTGGTGATACACATAATAGGTAGGCCCACGAAGCGTCAAAATATCATAAAGCGTGGGGTCCACACAACACGTGGGTCTAGATAAATTTCATACAGACATACTATCCACTCGGACAAGCAGCATACGATCCACTCGACCAAGCAGTATGCCATCCACTCGGATGACAGTTCACCACTCGACCGCTCGACTCACTCGGATATACGGAGACCAGCAGGCAACAAAGCAGTCGGCATCATTCTCATGGTGAGGGCTTGGTAGTGGGCTGACATTATGGCATTCATGCCCCACTTTGTAACATAGGAGGTGAGGGGGTGGCGCACTCTATATAAGCCACCCCCACCACTAGACTTAGGGGGTTCTTTTCTTCCACCTCTCCCTCTTTTCGCCATTAGTCTCAGGACTTAGCTCAGGCACGGGATCCGTTCCCTTCTTTCATACATTGTAATCTCCGGATACATATACAGATAAAACAAAGCCTCTTCGGAGCACGAGACGTAGGATTGTTATCTCCACCGTGAGAGGCCCGAACTCGCTAAAACCACCATGTCACCCATATGCATCTCGATAGATCATGCTCCGTTATCCTACCCCTCTCTTACTGTCGGAGTCATTCCCACGACAGTTGGCGCCCACCGTGGGGCATGGCGTCTATCGAGCCATGATGCAGGTGGTTTCTTTTTCATTCGTCTATGTTTAATTTCATGTTCATCCTGATCGAATTGTTCATCTTTGCAGCAGGTAACTAAAGCATCTCAAAAGGAGAGGATAAGATACATGACCGTTCGTAGACGGATCGATCAAGGGATTTCTTTCTGTGCTATCCTCTTATGATCTAACAATCATCATAGCTCTAAACAAATCTGTTGTTTTCCTCCCTGTACTAGCAGGCGCCCATCGGGATCAACAACAAAAACTTCCGATGGATAGATCAGACAAGAGACGAGGAAGAGAAAAGGGCATTGACGTGCTGCGCCAAGGGTCGTGGCCATCGCCCTCACACTGTCACACACGGCCGCCAGCTTGCTGGACTGCGCCTCCTACTTCCTCTTCTTACTCGACCTCAACTTACCCGTCATCCGGGTGCAGCGACCGCAAGCGCTCGACAGTCCATCCGGCGAGGCGGGCGCTCGGCCGTGGTCGTTGCGATGTGCGTGTAGGCCTCGTGCTGCAGCGGCCTCCCCGCGACGGCCCGACATGGCACGCTGCAGCGGCGTCCCTCGTCAACCGCGGCGCGGCGACCTCCCCGGTCGATGCACGAACCTGACGCGGCGTCGTGGGCGAGGTTGTCCACGTCCTTGGCCACAACAAGATGGGAGCCACCGGATCGACTGGCCGCCGCCTCAAGCTCCACCTGCGCGCAGCCTCGCAGAAGAACATGGTCCGCACTCGGACTTGTCGCTGGCCGCCTCACCTTGCGCTGGATCCGTGTCAAAGCCGCCGCCGCCGCTACCGTAGCCGACCAGGGAGCTCTGCGCCCATCTACTCTCCTTTTAATCTCAATTCCATCCCATTTATGTCCTGCATGCAGGAGATAAATGACCGTGGGAAACGTTCATTACATGCATGAATAGCTCTAACTCTCACTTAATTAGTGCTCTCTTGCATGCAGATTCCGCGTACACGTCCTGGACATGGGCAACTCCTTCAATGCGTAATTACCAAGGATTTATTGCTCCATGACTGTCTCGACTTTGTACCAAGTCGACCTCATCGTCTGCCCTCCGGCGCCCAGCTTCGGCGCCGTCGCGCCTGGCTGAATCCGTTGCATGGTGTCCATGGCCGCTAGCAGCCGCCCGCCTCCAGCGGAGGAAGCAACGCTCGTTCGCTCATGGGCACTTCCACGCCGAACCTCACCAACGCCTCCGAGCCCAACACTCCGAGTCGGCCTGCTGAACCAGCTCCACACCGTCCAGATTGCAACCTAGCTGAGTAGCTGTGGTTCACTTAGATGGGCAGGAACACTCAGATGAGGCCTCCACTCGAATGGCCCTCGTTTGCCATGAAGCCCCTGGGTTCACTCGACAGGTTAACATCCAGAACATCATCGACAACAACTACGACCGTGAATCTATGGAACTAACCACATCTTCATCCACTTCGCCGCTCCGCGCGTCACCACTCCGCGGGACGCGTCTACTTCACTCGGACGTCCTGCACCTCGTCACTCTGCGTCACGCGTCTACATCACTTGGACGCCCCGGCGCATCGTCACTCCGCGGGACGCATCTACTTCACTCGGACGTCCTGCACCTCGTCACTCTGCGTCACGCGTCTACATCACTCGGATGCCCCGGCGCATCGTCACTCTGCGGGACGCATCTACTTCACTCGGACGTCCTGCACCTCATCACTCCGCGTGACGCGTCTACATCACTCGGACGCCCCAGCGCGTCGTCATTCTGCGGGACGTGTCTACTTCACTCGGACGTCCTGCACCTCGTCACTCCGTAGGACGCGTCTACTTCACTCGGCCACCCCGCGCATTGCCATTTGGTTGGTCACCTCATAACCACTCGGCCGCTCCGGGCCTCGTCAATCGGTTGGTAAACCTCATCACTACTCGGTCACCCCGCGACACAGTTTTTACAATCTCATAAATGATTGTTATCCTTTCTATATGCTCTAAATCCCCCAGTGGGTGACTTAGTTGCGAATCCGTCTCGCCTAAGTTTCAAAAAAAATCCTGCCAAGTGGAGAGCAACCCTCCCACTCGGGGGCTTAGCTGAAGTCCAGTACTCGACTAAGTTGCAAAAAAATCCTGCCGAGTGGACAGCAACCCTCCCACTCGGGGGCTTAGCTGCAGTCCAGTACTCGCCTAAGTTTCAAAAAAAATCCTGCCGAGTGGAGAGCAACCCTCCCACTCGGGGGCTTAGCTGCAGTCCAGTACTCGCCTAAGTTTT
>NC_041381.1:60665145-60706561 GCF_002162155.2 Triticum dicoccoides
TCACCACTCGGCCGCCCCACGCGTCGCCATCGGTTGGTCACCTCATCACCACTCGGCCGCCCCATGCGTCGCCATCGGTTGGTCACCTCATCACCACTCAGCCGTCCTACGCGTCGCCATCGGTTGGTCACCTCATAACCACTTGGCTGCCCCGCGCGTCGCCATCGGTTGGTCACCTCATCACCACTCGGCCGCCCCGTGCGTCGCCACGCCGCGTGATGCGACTACTTCACTCGGCCGTCCCGCGCGCCTTCAGACAGCTAAGTCTTTTTACATTCTGTTATTTTCGTCTTCCCGAGTATTCCGTAAGTCACACATCACGTTTACTCGGAGGCCACGCCACCAAGTGTACCTCTACATTCGGTTGCTTATTTTCACATACTTGCTTAGTACTGGTTATGTGGCTCCCAAGTCCAACTTCCATTTTTTCGCATACATCATTCACGAACACTAGGTGTCGTTCTTCATTTCGAGTTTGCATCGGTCCTCCAGGGCTGCAACTCAGTCGAAACACTACACTTCCATTTTATTTGAGCTAGTATTCCAATGAGTTCGGTCGGATCCGTCGCTTCGACAAGTTCGACCGGATCCTTCGGTCTTTCAGACTCTTGCTGTTTAACCAGCAAGCCCCTTACACTCCCAGTGGGTGTCTATGGGTGTTATTCACACAAATCATTTAGCACACATCAAATTTCCTCGAGAAATTATTTCGTTGGCTTGTGCCCTTTTTTACACAAGTTACGCGGTCACTCGACGGCCCTTTGCACCAACTTCATCGCTGCTCGGACTCGGTCACCATACCGGTCCCAGTGCACCACAACACAGACCTTGTCGTTCTGTTGGCTTCAAACACATCCGGCCAACCCCTCCGTGGAATCCTCTTCATCGATAATATAGACCTCATCAGGCATGAGACAGATAAGTCCCTTTTATAATTAAACTTAACACGTCATTCTTGTTGCGAGTTTGCCTCTTTCGAGCTTCACTCGGAAATTTCTCCTCATCCTTACCCGAGTCCGACTCGATGGATTGCAAATTATTCATTCAACACTATATTTCCCGTATTCCAACATGTCCATTGTTGAAGCCTGTAGTACGCTCGGGAGTTACGCCGCACTCGGGGGCTGCAACTCATTTGGAATGACACTCTCCTGAGTGGTCAAGTGCTTCATCACCAGTTAGATCCTTCACTTCAACAAGTGCATTCGACCCACCACTTTGAAAGTTTTATAATCACCCAGACGCTCTGCGCGCCATCTTCATTCCTACTCAGACTCAGTTGTCACGCCGGTCTTGTTGCATCGCAACCACACTACATCAACCTCGTCGCTACATTAACTTCGAAAGCATCTGGCTAAATCCTTCGAAGACAATTTCATCCACTTGGCTGGACACGTATTCCTTCACTCGACCACCTCACGTATCTTCACTCGGCCGTCCCGCACGTCGCCACTCAGTTGCGCACATCTTCACCCTTGGTCCCTCCGCGCGTCGCCTCTCGGTTGTGCACGTCTTCACCACTTGGATGCTCCGCGCGTCGCCTCTTGGTTGTACATGCCTTCGCCACTCGGCCGCCCCGCATGTTGCCACTCGGTTGTGCATGTCTTCACCACTCGACCGCCCCGCGCGTCGTCACTCGGTTGTACACATCATCGCCCCTTAACCACCTCGCGCGTTACCATCAGTTGGACATGTCTTTACCTCTACACCCCCAACACGGGAATGACTAAGTTACTCATATGATCAAACCTCATATCACATTCTGTAGCAAGCTTGCCTCTTTCGAGCATCACTCGGGGGCTACGCACAGCCGTCGGCCATGCCGCCCTCAGGGGTTACGCCCATTCAATCAACCCATTGATCACATCAGGAATATCTTTCTGACCATACTTTCCCGGTCTGCCGAAAATCTATAAGGGTAGTATTGTCCACTCGGACGATCGCCCAAATCATTACCTAAAGTCATCTTCAGAAAATGCAAAAAGGGTGAAAACAACGCTCCTCTACGGATAACTTGGCCCTATCCTAGGTTCCAATTCGTCAGTTTCACAAACTTGGACTCAGAGATGGCATGTGCTGGTGTTCCCCCGGGATAATGAGTGGCTTCTCCCCGGAGAGTCAGCCTACACACTAGCCCCGTCAGTCGGGTTTCATGGCACATCCATGTCAGACCACTAGTATATCTCCTCTGGGAGACATACAAGTGCCGCTAAGTCTTTCCTTGCAAGTCAACATAACTCGATCAGTCGGGAAGCACGTCCACTCAGACAAATACCCCTTTCATGCAAAAGGGTGAAAATGAAGCTCCTCTGCGGATACAATGTGCTCTTACAAATACCCCTTTCATGCAAAATCTAACGGTAGAAGTACTAATGGAAAGATTACTCCCTGGAGTGTCCAGCTTTTTTCTACAGTCGGCAGTTTCAAAGCCGAATTCATTCACCGTGCCGAGAGCACGAAGATTCACCTGCTTGACCGAGTTCTAGGCTGGATTTATTTTGTGTCGAGTGCACGAAGATCATTCCGACCGACTCAGCTCCAGGCTGAGCTTATTTACCATGTCAAGCACCTGAAGATGCATCCGATTGACTCAATTTCAGACTAAAAGATATTTACCATGTCGACTGCGTGGAGGTTTACCAGGAGACTTAAACCCTATGCACGACTCATCTAGTCCGACAGAGGCTCGGGGACAACACCCAGCGGGTGCACTCAGCGTGCCCCCACTAGAAGAGAACTCAGAAAGAACATTTTGCTCGATGCAAAACCAGCTCCAGAATTACTCGACCTCCGAGTCAGAGAAGAACAAGTTCGATCAGTACCATCTAAGAAGAGTTTTAGTTCTCTCAGACCCCCGCCGACTGCCCGCAGTCAACGGTGGTCTCGGGGACTACACCCAGTGGGTGCACTCAGCGTGCCCCCACTGGAGTAATCTCCACTCGGTACGGCCTGACTAGTCCGAGTGATGAACACAACAACAAAAAAGACAGGCTCTAAGACTCCCGCCGTGGGTGCACTCAGTGTGCCCCCACTGGAATGGTATCCACTCGGACGGTCCGCCCGGTCCGAGTGACGGCCAAACAACAAAAAAAGACACGTTCCAGGCGTGAAGAAATTCCGAGTAATCAGTTACTCGATGCAGGACCAGCTCCAAATCACTCCCAAAAAAAATTGCTATAAGGTAAGTTTAAGGATCCTCCGTGGACCTGTTTTGAGCCTTCTTCCAGGACTCAGAGCGTGAAACTCATAAGTTTGGATCTAGAGCCGACTCGTATTGACGTTCCTCCGGGATAAGAATGGCATCTCACCGAGAGAGCTGTCCATGCGTCGATCTTGTTGCCTGGATTTAATGACACATCCATACTCTGATCACGAGTTAACCTCTTCCGAGAGATGATCGAATGTCACCAAGTTGCTCCTCGCGGGCACTTACCCCAGATCAGTCGGAAGCGCAGTGCGGAAATCCATTGAGATTTTGTTCAAACCTTGGCTGTCTGAAAGTACGATGACAGCTACCGAGTAATACTCGGGCCAAGTTGTGTCTTTCACAAACTCGTTCTGCAAAATCGCAATCGATTCGGGGGCTAATGTTGGGGATACACATAACAGGTGGCCCACGAAGGGTCAAAATATCATAAAGCATGGGGTCCACACAACCAGCATACGATCCACTCGACCAAGCAGTATGCCATCCACTGGGATGACAGTTCACCACTCGACCGCTCGACTCACTCGGATATACGGAGACCAGCAGGCAACAAAGCAGTCGGCATCATTCTCATGGTGAGGGCTTGGTAGTGGGCTGACATTATGGCATTCATGCCCCACTTTGTAACATAGGAGGTGAGGGGGTGGCGCACTCTATATAAGCCACCCCCACCACTAGACTTAGGGGGTTCTTTTCTTCCCCCTCTCTCTCTTTTCGCCATTAGTCTCAGGACTTAGCTCAGGCACGGGATCCGTTCCCTTCTTTCATACATTGTAATCTCCAGATACATATACGGATAAAACAAAGCCTCTCCGGAGCACGAGACCTAGGGTTGTTATCTCCACCATGAGAGGCCCGAACTCGCTAAAACCACCGTGTCACCCATATGCATCTCGATAGATCATGCTCCGTTATCCCACCCCTCTCTTACTGTCAGAGTCGTTCGCACGACAATGGTTAACTCCTACCAACCTCCCCCCCTAGCAGCATGCGTAGTAGTACTTTGCTTCGAGGGCTATTAAAACTTTTGCAATAAGTATATGAGTTCTTTATGACTAACTAGCAAAGTGGCCCGCTCGATGCGCGGGCTAGAATTTTATGAAGATTAATAATTAGATCATATTATTTTATTCTTCTAAAGAAAATATGAAAGAAAGTGTGATGACATTTAGAAGTATAATACTTTTGCGAACATAGTTTTGCGGGAAATCACCACAAGTATTTTTTGTATTAAAAAATCATTATTAATCAAATAATAAGGTGAATCATTGTAAAAGTTGTACCTACTGATTTCTTAATATGGCAAAAACATTTGGAAGCATATTGAGTCATTTAAATTTCATTGATGAAAAATCGATGACGACGCACATGCGAGAGCATCTCCTTTAGGGCCTCTTTGGTTCACCAGATTTGAAAGAGAGCACCAAAGTGGCCCTATATTCCTATGAACATATGGGATGAATTATAATTCGTGTGGTACTCCACTTGTCGTATGAAGCATAGTGGCCCTTATGGAGTTCAGTGTGTTAGAGTTAAATTTAAGGTTTCATGGATATATAACCACCACAAATATTGTGCTAAATAAGATATGGCATGTGCATGGAACATCTTTAGTCATCTTGAGTTCATGGACGAACGAGTATGATAGCATTTCAAAATTTAAGTACTATACGAATGATTATATGTGTCTTCTTACGTGTTATTAGATCAATAAATAATTCTTGGATATTGTAACTGGTCACCCAACATTAACAGGCTAGAGAAATTATTGATAAATACAAATAATCCATCAGCATCGAAACTCTTGTGTAGAACATGAATCTTGGTAAGTTAAAGATGGTTAAAGTGTCGTTTCATTTAAAACACAGAACAACTCCTCTATCATAGCGCTATAGCTATTTTTCTAAAGGGTATAGTAGGTTGTTCCAACTGCCACTAAATGAGAAGGTAAAATTCCAACTAATTTTCTTGTCATCGCCGACAGAAAAATAACCCGACATTTTCACTTGAAACAATGCACGCTATAATTTGCACATTGTCTCCTTTATTTTTACATGAATAGCTATCAAGCTAAGCCGCATAACTAAGTTACATGTGGTTACCTTAGTGCCAAAATGCCTAATGGTATAGAAATCTATTGTACGCAAACATTCTTACGCTGTATAGATGAAAGAAATGGATGTCGTGTATTAAATATTGCTTCTGGCCTCCGCAAACAGAAAAGCAATGGATGTTAACTCAAAAATATCTATGGGGTGGAGGTAGTTATTAGTTAGACTCAATTACTAATAGTTTTCTCTTGAAACATAATACTATGAATGTAGATGTCTATCAATGATAAGGAACAAATACTTGTCTAATTCATATTCTCCTTTCATGCATCACGTGATACGGAAAAGAAGCATGGAACATATTGTGTCTTTCTGGAGCATTATTTTGTCTTTTTTGCCTAAGCCGCCACGAATTTGATTCCATGGCGAAAATTGGCACATGTGTGGAAAAAAAATCAATGTTTTTGCCAAAATATATATTCAGAATATTATGATTCTTTGAATTTTTTTTAGAATTTACTGTTCATCCGAGCTTGGGTGAGCTCGAGCTCACATACTCCATGCACATTATCGCTGCTGGTTTTCACACTAAAGCAGAAATATGCGCAGGTGCTTAAGCTTGTGATTCATGTATATTCTAGCATGGCATGTCACCATCTATGTGAAATTAATTAGAGAATACAACAGTTTTGACGAAAAAAATAAGAAGCAAAGGAGCATGCTGTGTGCATGTGCAAGCAAGTACAGGTATATTTTGCCACTGCAGATCAACTTCTATGTTTGCTATTAACTAAAGAACACAACAGTTTAGGTAGACAAAAATAATAATGGGACGTGCATGTCATGAAAAGAGTAGTAAAAGCTTGAATTGTTTAAGAAAATGGACAGAGCAGTTGCCCTGGTTCTAGTCGCTGTAGATGCAGGAAATTTTTGTTGTATGAACGGAGGGGCCGGCCGGTGCCTTTTACTGTGTATGTGTTCCGGCTGGTCGGAATCTTTCTATGCATCGATCCCTCTCAAATCTAGATCAGCAGCATATAAGAAATAATGAATTAAAGGATGTGGAGCTAGGACGTGGCTAGCTTGCTGTGAGGCAGGCTGACGGCCATGCCTAGAGCATCCCAACTTTTCGGTTGTTACATCCACCTGCTTGCCCCTCAATGGCCTGAAGTTAGTTGATAGCATCATCTGCTTGTCCTCAATGCCTTGATTTTCAGATAATATGGACATCATCGATGACAGCGGCAACTTGTTGGATTTGGCCACCAGACCGTTTCATGTGTTTTGAGTGTGCGTGTTTTTTCGGATGTCACTGATGGTAGCAGCCGGAACGGCGGAAACTTGTTCGATTTGGGGGCCAGATCATTTCTTGTGTTTTCTGCCAGCGTGTCTTTCCGGCCGGCTGCCATTAAAGCAAGCTTCATGTAATTAATCAAACCTCTGTCATCTACCTATATTAGGATGGAGCATCGTCTCGTCCTCAATGCCTTGATGGCTAGTTTTTTTTCTCATGCATATGAAAAGGCATCCTCACATCACACGTTAGATCCTTTTTTGTAATACAACAATGACGACGATGTATGAAATGTTTTTTACTTATTAATGGCAATGGTGGGTAATTATTTCATCTAAATCTTATCTAATGGCTATAAATTTAAGACTAATAAATAAACGGTAGGATGTTTCTAATTATTGTGGTAATTTCTAGGATATATCTCTTTTTTCTGGTTAACCCGTCAAGTATTTTTTATATATAAATAGATGTGAGCCCATCGATTATATGCACTCTTACCCTTCGATTATTGCTAGCATCTTCGGTACCGTGCATTGCCCTTTCTCACCTTGAGAGTTGGTGCAAATTTCGCCGGTGCATCCAAACCCCGTGATACGATACGCATAACCATCCTTATATCTTCCTCAAAACAGACACCATACCTACCTACTATGGCATTTTAATAGTCATTCCGAGATATATTGACATGCAACTTTCCACCGTTCCGTTTATCATGACATGTTTAATCATTGTCATATTGCATTGCATGATCATGTAGTTGACATCGTGTTTGTGGCAAAGCCAACATGAGACTGGACTGGGGGCCTGCTAATGACGTATCGACATTGCAGAGCCGTATTCGGGAGCTTCTTGAGAGGGTATCAGCCTCGTCAGAATAATTCAGGTAATGCTAGTTCGGTGGGCCCTGCCGTGCAAACGTCGACCTCTCCGAATGTGGGAGTTCAACCCAAAAGGTCTGTGAAGTATTCAGCACTTCTTCGGCATGACGCTCGAAGGGATGTCTAGGTTATTCTTCGGACCACGAATAAAGCGTCCGGATACCATCGAGGATGCGGGCCTGAGCTGCAATTGCCCAGATACCCAAGTAAGTTACCCTGTAACCGAACACTTTGTTTATATTTATCCCAACATTATTTTGAAAACTGTCCGCTGCCAGGATTGGCTCAGTAAGGCGGAGAGGATGAGGTGTCTGGCCCCACTTCCCGAAGGCTCGCCGAATCCTGCGATAGCCAGGATGCTTAGAAGTGCGCTAAGTCAAGTGCCCTCGGGGAAAGATGAAGGGAACAATAGAGAAGCTGAGAACGAGCTTCACACATTGTACATCCAAACCGGGTGGATTAATGTCTCCATGAAGGAGGATAATTGGGGAGGTGAATCTAAGGTTTCCTACCCCCGCGGGAAGAAAAGGGCCGCCTCCGAAGACTTGGAATCGGAGGTGCCTAAACAAGGGAAGAAAACTTCACCAGGGCGCCCTGCCCTAGAGGGCGTCCTCACCACACCATGCCCGCAAACGGGCCAGCCCTCCACCGAGCTGTAAGTTAATTGTAATAAAAAGATATTGCTTTCTCCTCCGAGAATAATAACCAAGATCTATCCTTTGCAGTCCGGCTACTAGCTCTTCTCAACGGAGTTCGTCTTCGGGGGATCTTCTTCCCGAGATGATGGAGAGTGAAACCCGACCTGTCTCTCCACCCCATGGGGTGGGCGACCCTGAGGTGTCGTCACAGAGGATTCTAGATCCGCCGAGGCCGGAAGCTAACACTTCAGCCACCCGGAGCCCGGAGTGTTCGGCTCCCACGGAGGGCAACAGGAAGGGCCCGGGACAGTCCGGCGCCCTGCCGGACACATTAACGGGCCTTCTGGAGCAAGCTGCTCTCTCAGAGGATCACCGTACATTAATAGGTATGGTGTTTGAGAAGATTTCATCCGCCACAAGTGGGTTGAATGAAGCTTTTACGAGCCTGCTCAAAGGCTTTGAGGTACGCAACGAAATACGTAATTTTTTGGTTGTACCGCACACGCTAGGTGTGCTCCGTATAGATAGTAGCCCCTGAGACTCTGATTGCCAGCCCTAGGCGGCGAACGAAGGATCACACTCCCAAGTAATGATCACACTGCATTCATGCACAAGTGGCTAAGGATCCGGTGGTAGACCGGACTGCTGAATTCGCCGAACTGAGGCGACAGATTGATGTGGTGGATGCCGACATCACTCTTGTAAACAAGCGGCTTGACGAGTCACAAAGTGTGTGCTCTTTATTCCTCATTTGTTTAGGAAATATTAAGAGGAGCGTAATTTTAGTATGATATGATGTGGCTGCAGGTGGAGCTGCTTCCGTGGAGGCCCTGAGGGCGGAACTTGCTGTCGGTGTCAAAACCGGCGGATCTCGGGTAGGGGGTCCCGAACTGTGCGTCTAGGCGGATGGTAACAGGAGACAAGGGACACGATGTTTTACCCAGGTTCGGGCCCTCTTGATGGAGGTAAAACCCTACGTCCTGCTTGATTAATATTGATGATGTGTGTTACAAGAGTAGATCTACCACGAGATCAAAGAGGCTAAACCCTAGAAGCTAGCCTATGGTATGATTGTTGGTCGTCCTATGGACTAAAGCCATCCGGTTTATATAGATACCGGAGAGGGATAGGGTTACACAGAGTCGGTTACAATGGTAGGAGATCTACATATCCGTATCGCCAAGCTTGCCTTCCACGCCAAGGAAAGTCCCATCCGGACACGGGACGAAGTCTTCAATCTTGTATCTTCATAGTCTTGGAGTCCGGCTGATGATGATAGTTCGGCTATCCGGACACCCCCTAGTCCAGGACTCCCTCAGTAGCCCCTGAACCAGGCTTCAATGACGACGAGTCCGGCGCGCATATTGTCTTCGGCATTGCAAGGCGGGTTCCTCCTCCGAATAATTTATAGAAGATTGTGAACACCAG
This sequence comes from Triticum dicoccoides, assembly GCF_002162155.2. Lineage (NCBI taxonomy): Eukaryota > Viridiplantae > Streptophyta > Magnoliopsida > Poales > Poaceae > Triticum > Triticum dicoccoides. The sequence goes on from NC_041381.1 coordinate 60,674,643, forward strand.
GATAGTGTCCGGCTCTGCAAAATAAATTCCACATACCACCATAGAGAGAATAATATTTACACAAGCTCAATCTGCTGACGTATTTCGTGGCGTGACGTCACACCACTACCAAGCCTTTACTTGAATTGTTTTTATTGTACCACCTCAGCGCGTTTAGCGAAGCGGTTTCCTTGGCACGTCTTGTCGAAGAAGAGATCATGTTCCCCTTATTCCGGGATTGCCATCAATACGGACGTGGGTAACCCAACCGCGCCATTGATTGCGGCGCTTGGGGGATAAGCGAGTTTTATCAGGCCGGTGGGGACGCATGTTTGTGTCCGCCCATATAAGGGGATAAAGATCCAACCCTTTTTACCTGCTCCTTCTTCGTCCTTGGCTTATCCATCTCCGCGAACTCGAGCTCCAGCGCCCAAGTCCGCACATCTCACCTCAACCTTCTCCAACTATGTCCGGAGCGGGAGGCAAGTGGATGGCCTCCTCCGTCACGGAGGGGCACATCCAGAAGCTGCGCAGCGCCGGATATTTATCCAGCAACATCGTGCATCGGCTCCCCGACGAGGGAGAGCTCATCCCCACCCCCAGGCCCCATGAGAGGGTAGTATTTCTTACCCATTTCCTCCGCGGACTGGGCTTCCCACTCCATCCCTTTGTCCGGGGGCTCATGTTCTACTACGGCCTGGATTTCCATGATCTGGCCCCGAATTTCATCCTCAACATCTCGGTGTTTATCGTCATGTGTGATGCCTTCCTCTACATCCAGCCCCACTTCGGCTTGTGGCTCAAGACCTTCAGTGTCAAGCCGAAGGTTGTGAAGGGCAGCCAAGCGGAGTGCGGAGGCGCCATGGTGGGAAGGATGTCCAACATTACTTGGCTTGAGGGCACTTTTGTGGAAACCATTAAGGGGTGGCAATCGGGGTGGTTCTACATCACCGAGCCGCGTGACCCCGAATGGGCAGCGGCCCCCGAATTCAGATCTGGCATCCCCACACGGATCACCTCCTGGAAAGAGAGCGGCCGGACATGGGGTGATTCGGAGGAGCTGACCGGACTCCAAGCCTCCGTCCAAAAGCTAGTGGACATGAAGCTCAAGCTTGTCAACGTAGTCCAGGTCATGCTCATCCACCAGATCCTCCCGTGCCAACGACGGGGCTTCAACATGTGGGAGTTCGATCCGGCGCAGCACCAGACTTTGAGCGGGCTCTTCGACACTATGTACGAAGATGTCTGGAAGGTGCTGTTCAAGGGCGCCGAGGCTCCCGCATCCACTACCGAAGATCGCGGATTCAGCTCGCAGCGTACGGCTGACGAGGTAAGCGATTTTGTCCTTTACGGGACGCTTGTTTTCCATAGTTTGACTCTATGCGGGATCTAAACTCCCTTTCCTTTGACAGGATTGGCTGACGAAGGCCGAACAAACTATCTGTCCAGCCCCATTGCCAGAGGACCCAGCGGACGCCCGCCTAACGGGGCTGCTGGCTCCGGCACCCCACGTGGTGCTGGAGAAGAAGGCCAAGAAGAAGGCCACGGGCACTCGGAAGAGTTCCCGTTTTCAGGTGTTATCGTATGACGACTCCGAGGCCGACTCCTCTCACAAAGTGAGGAGGAGAAAAAGAAAGCCTCTCCCCCAGCGGGGGGAGGGAGGAAAAGGAAGGCCTCCCCAACGAGGGAGGCCGAAGGGTCCAAGAAGGGAAAAGCTCTTCCCCGGACTGCTCTGCCAACGCCAGTGACGACGACGAGGACTGGCCTCCCAGGGCCAAGCCCCCGGCGAGATTGTAAGTATTCGGACTCCTGAATAACTTCATGGTTTTTCTTTTTTGCCACGCAATGTCTTTCTAATGCCGCATACATCCCTGCAGTCCGCCCAAGGATGACCTTCCCACTTCGTCGAGTGGGTCCTTAGGTTCGTCGGATATGGATTCTCTTCCGACCGCCTCCACCCCCCGTGATGCGGATGATGCCGAGGTGGGATCCCGGGAAGGGACCTACCAGGAGGAGGAGGCCCCGGAGGTGTCGCAGGACAACCTCCCGGACTTTGCACCGGACTGGCCCCGAAACCCATAGTGGCTCCGGAGTCCGGCGGGCGGCCCCTTCATAAGAAGGGCAAGACCGCGACGCCGGCAGCCTCCGTCCAACCGGAGGCACCGGATAGCATGCTGGAGGCGCTCAATGGCGCCTCCATCGAAGAGGAACACCGCACTGTTATGAGTGCGGTGATTTAGAAGGTTCAGCTCACCAAGAGCAGGCTGACCGAAGCCTGCAGCAGCCTTCTAAGAGGCTTTGAGGTAAGAATTTTGATATATGTAAAATAGTACCGCATAGACAGTAGTCCCTGATGCTTGGTTCGGTGTTCGGAAAGAAAAGCCAGACTGAGGATCAAAAAAGATATACGCAGGAGTCATAAAAATATGTCAATATGGGATTGCAGGCTACGCTGCTGACCTTTGCCGCACTGACTGTGGAGGTCAATACTTTGAAGCAAAGCCTCGAGCGGTCCGAGAACGAGCTCGGGCGTGCCAAGAGGCAGCTCGAGGACAAGGAAGGTGAGTAACACCTTATTAAAATTGTACCTTACAGAAAAGGATTTTGGTTGCAAGAAGAATGACAAGGATAACGTGGGTATTGAAAGGGCCTCTAACGAGGAGGCTACCTGAAGGAGGCGGTGGCCGCGGCCGAACGTAATGCGGCCACGGAGCGCACCGAGCGAGAGAAGCAGGAGGCGTGGGTGGCGGAGGTACAGCAAGAGCTCCAGGATCTTGTGAAAAAACATGAGAGCCTGGAGCGTGACTCGAAGACTCGAGAGTCTGAGCTTGCAACGGCTCTTGAGAGTGCCAAAGCCACTAAGGCCGGAGCCTACAAGGCCCTCCAAGAAATCGAGGCGTTGAAGAAAATTGCAGCGGGTAAGGCATTTTTCATGCAAAGTAAGCATGTGAGTGTTAATTACCTGTTGCTTACCTGAATTCAGAGCTCTCCAGGAGCGTTCGCAGATCTTCCTCGCAGCGTGTCCGATGCTGCCGCGTTCTACCGGGCCGAGGAGGGGGTCTCGACGGAGAAGGTCTTCTGGTCTCAGTATGCTGGGGCCGGACATCCGGTGCCCCTTAGCGACCAGCTGAAGCAGTTGGTCGAGCTCCACAAGGCGGCCGAACAGGCCATGAAGGGCCTCATTGTTCGGCTGTGGCCAAAGGAGGCCATGCGTGGGAGCTACTTCGGCCTGGTGCGGCGGCTGGTTGATACGTGTCCATGGGTTGAAGTCATCTAGCACTCCATCTGTATTGAAGGTGCCCGTCGGGCCCTTGCCCGCGCAAAGGTGCACTGGGGCAAGATGGATGCTCAGAAGCTTGTGACGGACGCGCCACCATAGGGCAAGGAGTATCGTACTCCCGAGATGTATTATAAGACTGTGCTTAAGGGTGCCCGCACTATTGCGGGTGAGTGCTCCAAAGATGTAATATTTGAGTAGACTTGCATTTTGTTATCCTGTGCGCTGAAAACTTAGTTCAGATGCGCTAAGCAACGCTTGTTAATTTAAAATATTACCTCATGTGCGCCTGTTTATCAAATCTGAGAGATGGCAAGTCGTCGCTTCAACCCCCATGCCATGAGTGCTGGGGTGTTCGGGATAAACTTGAGCACTCTTGTTCCCATTTTTGGGTCCATCTAGGGAGGCGCTCAACATAGCGAACAAGGCAACCAGACTTATAATGCTTGAACACTCTCACTTAGCCATAGAATTCTATAATTTTAAATTTCGGCGAAGCCCCTAGTCTTTGGAAGGCCGAATTTGGGGCACTATCCACGCCTGGGCCGGACAAAAGCCGACTCCTCGCTCTAAGTGGCATAAGTCTTTAGGGACTCGCAAAAAACCTCTCGAATAGCGACCAGCTCTCGCCTCATCATGACGGTCAGTTTTAGCTTTCTCCACTAAGGCGCTCGCCTAGCTCAACTGGGGCGCAATCGCAGTGGTTCTCCCAGTGCTACCTTAGCCGATACAACAGAACGTAAGGTACCAAAACATGGGAGCCCGGCAAACCCAACTATTGACCCAAGACATGATTCGGAGCCGATGCATATAATGCTATAAGTTCGGGGTGCCGCACTTGTGAAAGTGTTCGGACTTATCACACCATGATGTGGAAAACATAAGCCCCTGGTGTATTTAGCCGTACCAAAATGTACGGATACAACAGGTCATAAATGAACATATGTATAAGAAAGAAATGCAATTGGAAGCAAAAAGGTGTTGCATTACTTATTCAAGAAAAATTAATGTAAATGCAGAATGATACAAATGGTGCGATAAGCAAGGGGTGGGACTGTTAAACATGTCCCCCTCCAGGGGTAGGCTGCGGAATGGTGCATAAAACAGATTTAATGCTCGTAAAGGAGACCACCTGGATATTCATTGTAGCCTTTCTCCTTTCCTGGCTGTTGCATCGTGAGTTCGGCAGGTCTGCTGCCGGACAGCGCCTCTGACGAACGGAGTCCTGTGGGTAAAAATAAAAAGGAAAAAGAAAAAAAGAACGACACACTTGAGAGCCCCTGGTGTGGTTGAGCCGCAGTCTGGGCCTATCATGGTCGTGCCCCTCTCCCCATGCCCATGGTATCTTCAGAGCGTAATGGTGTACACGAAGGACCTGTCTTGACGTTTTATAGGGGCTGGGGTTGGGTCCGCACTGCTACGCGTGCTCGGAACGTGCCAGGTGGTCTTGTTGTAGGTTACTCCGGGCGCCTTTAGCCGTGTCCGGTCGATTAATGGCCGGACTCGAGAATTGCCTTAAGAGGCTGCACTGTACTTCTGCCGCGAGAGCCGCTGTGTCTTCCTCCGTTCGGAGAGAGCGTTCAGTGTTTCCGTTGACCGTGATGACTCCTCGAGGGCCTGGCATCTTGAGCTTGAGGTATGCGTAGTGCGGCACCGCGTTGAACTTTGCGAACGCGGTACGTCCGAGCAGAGCATGATAGCCGCTGCGGAACGGAGCTATTTCGAAGATTAACTCCTCACTTCGGAAGTTATCCGGGGATCCAAATACCACTTCCAGTGTAACTGAGCCTGTACAATTGGCTTCTACACCTGGTATGACGCCTTTAAAGGTCGTCTTGGAAGGTTTAATCCTTGAGGGGTCTATGCCCATTTTGCGCACTGTATCCTGATAAAGCAGGTTCAGGCTGCTGCCGCCGTCCATCAGGACTCTGGTGAGGTGAAATCCATCGACGATTGGGTCTAAAACCAATGCGGTGAATCCGCCGTGGCGGATGCTGGTGGGGTGGTCCCTTCGGTCAAAAGTGATCGGGCAGGAGGACCATGGATTGAACTTCGGGGCAACTGGCTCCATCGTGTATACGTCCCTGAGTGCAAGCTTCCACTCCCTTTTGGGTATGTGTGTTGCGTATATCATGTTCACCGTCCGCACCTGTGGGGGGAAACCCTTCTGTCCTCTATTGTTCGGCGGTCGGGTCTCTTCCTCGTCATCGCTATGTAGCCCCTTGTCATTGTTTTCGGCAATTAACTTGCCTGCCTGCTTGAATACCCAACAGTCCCTATTGGTGTGGTTGGCTGGCTTTTCGGGGGTGCCGTGTATCTGGCACGAGCGGTCGAGTATTCGGTCCAAATTGGACGGACCCGGAGTAGTTCTTTTGAATGGCTTTTTCTGCTGACCGGGTTTAGAGCCTCTGAATCCGGCATTGACTACCGTATCTTCACTATTATCGCCGTTAATGTGGCGTTTGTTTTTGTTGCGACGTGACCTGCCATTACGGTCCTTGATATCCGGACGGCCAGAATTTTTGCTGAGGTTGTTGCTGCGTGCTAGCCAGCTGTCCTCACCCGCATAGAAGCGGGTCATGAGTGATGTGAGGGATGCCATGGATTTAGGCTTTTCCTGTCCCAGGTGCCGGGCAAGCCACTTGTCGCGCATGTTCTGCTTGAAGGACGCGAGGGCCTCCGCATCCGGACAGTCGACGATTTGGTTTTTCTTGGTTAAGAACCGTGTCCAGAATTGTCTGGCCGATTCGTCTGGCTGCTGAATTATGTGGCTTAGGTCATCAGCGTCTGGTGGTCACACATACATGCCTTGGAAGTTATCGAGGAATGCGGCTTCCAGGTCTTCCCAACTCCCGATTGACTCTGCTGGCAAGCTGTTAAGCCAATGCCAGGTTGGTCCTTTAAGTTTGAGTGGGAGATATTTGATGGCGTGAAGATCGTCACCGCGGGCCATGTGGATGTGGAGGAGATAGTCTTCGATCCAAACCGCGGGGTCTGTTGTGCCATCGTAAGATTCAATATTCACGGGTTTAAACCCTTCGGGGATTTGATGATCCATTACTTCAGCTGTGAAGCATAGTGGGTGTGCAGCGCCTCTGTCACATCCCTAGCTTCAGGCATTGCTCTAGGTTAGCTTCATGTGTGCATCATGTCTATATTTTTGAAACTTGAATTGAGGAAATTTGGAAGCCTCAAAACCCTAAATAAAAGAAGGGCAGAAACCCTAAAAATCTCATTCATTGTTCCAAAATGCTCTTCTTAAATGTTTGATAATTTTTGGTAAGGGTTCTGGTCCCAACCAAAATATTGAACATTTTTAAGGATTTATTTTTGGGACTTTGAATTTAATTCATTAGCTATTTGAATTTGAATTATATTCATATAATTAGAATATAATTTCAAATATCCCTGAATTATTTTATGAGCTTTTGGAAAGGTCCATCTAGCAAAATAAAATATTCAGAGGAGCTTTGGCATTGTTTGAATTATTATTTTAATTCAAAACAGTGGCAAAAGAATTAAATAAAAATAAAACAGAGCAAAAATAAAAAGGGAGACGGCCACCTGGGCCAAATACCTGCTTACCGGCCCGGCCCAGCTCCTCCCGCTGGCCCAGCCCGCCACCGCTACCCCCCCTGTCGTCTTCTTCCCTCGCCAGAAGGACGCGGGCACGCGCCCGGCGCGCGCGGCCCCGCGCCCCGGCCACCTCCTCCCTGCCTGGCTGCCTCCTCCTCCCCTGGTTCCCTCCCGCGACGCCACGCAGCCCCCTCGGACCCCTCTCACTCTTCCTCGAGGCCCCGCCCCTCTGCTCTTTCTCTCTCGCCCGAACCCGAACACAGCCGTCGCCACCGACGCCGTTCGCCGCGGCCACCATCCCCCTCTCGCCTCCCCGACGCCTCCCAGAGCTCCGCAAGTCCTCCCTCGTCCTCCTCGTCGTCTCACGCGACCAGAAGAGCCCCGGAACGCCGCCCCCGACGTTTTCCCCCTCGCCGGCCGCCGAGGATCTTCTCCGTCGAATTCGGCCACTCCGGCGCGCCCCCGAGCCCACTAACCCTCCCTACAGCTCCGCGGTGAGCCTCCGTGCAGAACCCCTCTCTTTCCCCTCACGTTTGCGAGCTCTAGGCCATAGCTCCGCCACGGCCGAACTCCGGCAGCCGCTGACCTCGTCGCCGCCGTCACTGCAGCCACTGGAGCTCCCACCCGAGTGCACCATCGTGCTCAGAACGTATCCACGAGCCCGTTGACTACCGCAGCTCGCCCTCTCGTGCTTCCTAGTGGTCGCCCGTGTCTTACCCGAGCTCCGGCGGCCGCAACCGAGCTCGCCGTCGTCAGCTCCGGCCACACCAGCCTCCGCCACCGCCACCGTTGGATGCGCCACTCCACCCTCTCCCCGTAGCTGCTCCCTGCGCGCCAAAAGAGCCCCTGTAGTGGGTTTCCGACGCGCACCACCGCGTCTGGCCTCGCCGGCGTCAAGCCGCCGGTGGGTCTGACCACGTTGACCACGGCGGGACACACCCCCCCCTCTGGGTCGATGACAGGTGGGGCCAGCCCCCCCTGTTAATTAGTTTAGTTATTTTATTTTAACTACCCCCCTCTGCTGACACTGACAGGTGGGCCCCCGCCATCAGGTGATTAGCTTAAGCTAATCACCACCTAATCTAACCCCAGAGCCACTGACATGTGGGTCCTAGTGCCCTAATCCTTAATTAAACTAGAATAAACCCCCCTGTTAACCTGTGACGCTGACTAATGGGACCCCCTGGTCAGGTTTGACCCGGGGCAGCCCTGTTGACTTGCTGATGCAAGCATGACGCACTGCTGATGTGATAAAGTATTTTCTGGATTTAATTATATTCAGGAAATTCCAGAAAATGCCTAAAACTTCTAAAAATCATAGAAAATTAACCGTAACTCCAAATTAAATAATTTATATATGAAAAATTATCAGAAAAATTCAAGGAATCCATCTGTACCATTTTCATGCATGTTAGAACAACTTATAGCTGCTGTTTAGCACAAATCAATTAAATGGCATCTGAATAATCACATATGGAGTTTGAATTTGAATCTTGTATTCAAACCAACTTCATTTAATCTGTTGCTAGTTGCATTAGCCCAAAACACATTAATATTGCCATGTCATGAGCATGCATCATATTGTGCATTGCATTGATTGTGTTCCCTTCTGTGTTGCCGGTATTTGTCCCCTCTCGATAGACGTAATACCGATGACGTGATCGTTGACACTGATGAAGACTCAATGTTATCTTCAGAAGTGCCAGGCAAGCAAAACCCCCTTGTTCATTCCGATACAATCCTACTCTCTCGCTCCTGCTCTCTTTTACTGCATTAGGGCAACATCGATTCATCTGTTACTTGCTGCGGTAGCTGAACCCCTTTATCCTTTGCATGACCTGTCATTCCACAGTAAATAGATGAAACCCACTAGTATGAGTAGGAATTCTTTGAGCCCTGTTGTGCCTACTCATTCATGCTTGTTTGTCATGCCTGCTACTGCTTAGAGTTGGGTCAGGTCTGATTCATCGGGGATGAATCAGAGGCGTGTGAACATGTCCTACTGTGTGTGAGCTAAGTGTGTGAACACGATTTGGTAAAGGTAGCGGTGAGAGGCCATGTAGGAGTACATGGTGGGTTGTCTCATTGCAGCCGTCCTCAGGAACTGAGTTCTGTGTTTGTGATCCATGATTCAGCTACTACCATACATTGGGCCCTGAAATATGACCCCGCTCGACTTCTTATTCACCCTTGTCCTCTGTCCAGGAGTTGCAAGTAGTTTCTGGTGTTTGTAGTATGCTGGAGGCCGTGGACAGCGCTGACCGTAGGGGTGGGCTGTGATGCGGTAGGCACGTGGCCGGGTAAACCGGGCACCCGTTTGGTGTCACGGAACCCTGTTCACATCGTTTGGGGCTGTGAGCGAAACTCCGGCCGGATCTCCTCATGGATGGAACCCGAATAGGCGATAAACCTGGACTAGAGACTTAGGTGTTTAGGTAGGTCATGGTCTACACCCACGTCGGCTTTCGCTTGAAGTCTGCCGAGCACATGTCGTGTGCAGACGCTAAGTGGTGGAAACATGTATGAAGAAGTACACCCCTGCAGGGTTAACATCATCTATTCGAATAGCCGTGTCCGCGGTAAAGGACTTCTGGGTTGCTTATATCAGTTCATAGACAAGTGAAAGTGGATACTTTAAAATGCGCAAGATAAGCGTGAGTGCTATGGATGGCGTTCTCGTAGGGAGACGGGAGCGGATCCATAGTGGTGTATTGATATGGTGAATATGTGGACTCGTGTGCGCCACCTCAAAAGAGTTACTTGCAGTCGTAGTTCAGGATAGCCACCGAGTCAAAGCTGGCTTGCTGCAGTCAAACTCCACCATCCCTTGTTGATAATGATGCATGTGTAGATAGATCTGATGTAAGTCTTGCTGGGTACATTTGTACTCACGTTTGCCTATTTTATGTTTTGCAGAGAGACTTCAGTCTCACTAGTAGTTCCACGTGGACTTCGACGTTTAGCTTGATACCTCAGCTACGATCTTGTGCCCTCGGCAGGATCTGGTAGATAGTCAGGCTTCTCAGCCTTTTTCATTTATAGATGTCTGTACCCAGACATGATAGCTTCCGCTTGTGCTTTGACTTGTATGCTCTGAGTGTTGGGTCATGAGACCCATGTTTGTAATGTCTCGCTCCTCGGAGCCTATTGAATAAACTACTTGAGTCGTAGAGTCATTTTGTGATGCCATGTTGTATTGCACATATCGAGCATATTGTGTGTATGTTATTGAAATGCTTGGTATGTGTGGGATCTGACTATCTAGTTGTTTATCTTTAGTAGCCTCTCTTACCGGGAAATGTCTCCTAGTGTTTCCACCGAGCCATGGTAGCTTGCTACTGCTCCGGAACACTTAGGCTGGCCGGCATGTGTCCTTCTTCGTTCCTGTGTCTGTCCCTTCGGGGAAATGTCACGCGATGAATACCGGAGTCCTGTTAGCCCGCTACAGCCCGGTTCACCGGAGTCCTGCTAGCCCAGTGCTACAGCCTGGATTCACTCGCTGATGACCGACACGTTCGATGCTGGGTCATGGATGCCTGTCCCTGTAAGTTTGTGCCACTTTGGGTTTACGACTAGCCATGTCAGCCGGGCTCCTTATCATATGGATGCTAGCGACACTGTCATATACGTGTGCCAAAAGGCGCAAATGGTCCCGGGTAAAGGTAAGGCGACACCCGTGGGAATACCGTGCGTGAGGCCGCAAAGTGATATGAAGTGTTACATGCTAGATCTATGTGGCATTGAGTCGGGGTCCTGACAGCCTCTGTACTGGGCGATATCACGACGGAGCTCAAAAGAGCTTTGTCTATTTTGTTCGGCCCGGCCGGACTTACTGTGTCCGGCGCGACAGTTGTCGTCATGTATCATGGGGCGCCCACGCGATCCATAGATCGATCTTGATTGTCTTGCCTTATCCTCCAATATATCTCGCAAGTCCGGAGCGTTCCCCTGTGGCCTTGTGCTTTTCGAGCGATGCCGGGGTACGGTTCTAGTGAAGGGCCTAGGGGCCTCTCTGTCGCGACCACGGGGTGGTCGGTCAGCCGTATTGTCTGCTGGTGATGCAGGTTCATACGCCTCCTCCTCTAATCGGGGGAGCTGCTTGCGTTTAGGGTAGATTTTGGAGGGGCGTTCGAGCTCATGCTCCTCGGCCGCGAGGACTTCAGTCCATCTGTCGGCTAGCAGATCTTGATCAGCTCTAAGCTGTTGCTGCTTTTTCTTGAGGCTGTTTGCCGTGGCCATAAGCCTGCTTTTAAAACGCTCTTGTTCGACGGGATCCTCAGGCCCGATGAATTCGTCATCGTCGAGGCTTGCCTCGTCTCTGGAGGGAGGCATATAACCCTATATCTCTTCTTCTGCTGCTCTCTCATGAGGGCTGGCATCTCCGTCCTCCTGCGCTGAATCTTGCTGGAGTGGGTTGTCTTCGGCACTATCTGGTTTGTTATTATCTCCGGTGCCGGAATCTTCATTCTTGCTGTGGCGGGATTTAGAGCGGCGCCGCTGACGCCGACGCTTGGGCTATTTCTTGGAGGGGTCATCCTCCGCTGTTCCTTCGCCATTCCCATCCTTTGGGATATCCACCATGTATATGTCATATGATGAGGTGGCTTTCCAGTGCCCGGTAGGCGCTGGTTCTTGGTTGTCTCCGGCATCGTCGTCCATACCGTCGATGTCTTCGGAGTCGTAGTCTAGCATGTCGGTTAGATCGTCGACAGTGGCTACTAAGTGGGTGGTGGGTGGGCTTTGAATTTATTCGTCGTCCGCATCCCAACCGTCCTGACTGCAGTCCGGCCAGGGCTCTCCTGATAACGAGAGACACTTTAGCGAACTCAGGATGTCGTTGAAAGGTGAGTGTTGAAAGATGTCTGCTGCGGTGAACTCCATGACCGGCGCCCAATCGGATTCGATTGGAGGGGGCGCGGGAGGTTCGGAGTCCGGCAAGGAGTCCGGCACCTCGGAGTCACGAGCTTCATGAGGGACAAGGTCAGTGTTCGGCTCTATCGCCATAGAGGTTGCATCCCTCGAGGCGGTGTCTAGCCATCCGTCCTCGATCTGCGCAGCCGGCTCCGAATTGAAGATCGGAGCGGGCTCGAGTGCGGCCTCCAGGGTACTGTCCGGCTGCAGAGCTAGATCATGCCCGTCTTGACAGTGCGGCGCGCTTGGCTGTGGCTCGAATCCATTGAAGATCAAGTCTGCGCGGATGTCAGCCATGAAGTTCAAACTTCCAAATCTGACCTGACGACCAGGGGCATAGCTTTTGATCTGCTCCAGATGGCCAAGCGCATTGGCCCGCAGTGCAAAGCCGCCGAATACGAAGATCTGTCTGGGAGGAAGGTCTCACCCTGGACTGCGTCAATGATGATGATCGAAGAAGCCATCGAGCCTATCGGTGACGACACAGAGGAACTCTCAATGAAAGCACCAATGTCGGTGTCAAAACCGGCGGATCTCGGGTAGGGGGTCCCGAACTGTGCGTCTAGGCGGATGGTAGACAAGGGACACGATGTTTTACCCAGGTTCGGGCCCTCTAGATGGAGGTAAAACCCTACGTCCTGCTTGATTAATATTGATGATGTGTGTTACAAGAGTAGATCTACCACGAGATCAAAGAGGCTAAACCCTAGAAGCTAGCCTATGGTATGATTGTTGTTCGTCCTATGGACTAAAGCCATCCCGTTTATATAGATACCGGAGAGTGCTAGGGTTACACAGAGTCGGTTAAAATGGTAGGAGATCTACATATCCGTATCGCCAAGCTTGCCTTCCAAGCCAAGGAAAGTCCCATCCAGACACGGGACGAAGTCTTCAATCTTGTATCTTCATATTCTTGGAGTCCGGCTGATGATGATAGTTCGGCTATCTGGACACCCCCTAGTCCAGCACTCCTTCACTTGCCCTAGCCAAGGAACAAGCCAGGGCTAGCAATGCGGCTGCCCTAAAGGCGGCCGAAGATTTAAGAGCCGAACAGGCTGCTCATCGCCGAAGCGAAGATAAAATAGCCGAGATGGCTGTGGAGCTGAGGGATGCCGCCGGACGGCATGAGCTCCTTGAAAAAGAGAGTCAGGCGAACTCGGCTAACCTGAAGAAGGCCCTAGATGCGGCCAAGTAGACGCACTCTAAAATTAGAGCTGCGCGGGAGGAGCTTCGACAAGCCGGAGACATCGCGGCTGGAAGCCCCTATTTGTTGCGGATGAAGTTCGGAGATCCAAAATACGCTCCTCTGGATCAGTCTTGGAGCGCTGCAGACGTGTATGTGGATCTGGCAAAAAGTACGGCTGATGCGACCAAGTTCTTCAAGGATCAAAAAGATAATGAAATAGAAAGGTTGTTCTAGTCGCAATTCAGTGCTCCAACGCGCCCGCTGCCATTGAGTGAGAGGATGGCCGCTATGGTCGAGCTCCATAGGTTGTACGGTCTTGCAATGAGGTCTGTCATAGACCATCTATGGCCGAAGGGACCAAGGCTGGGCAGTTATTTTGGTTTAGTGCAACAATTCCTTGGCGCCGTATCGCGAATCGATGTCGTGAGAGGTCGGCATGCATAGAGGGTGCGCGGATGGCTCTTGCCCATGTTAAAACATATTGGGCGGATATGGAGGCCACCAGCATTGCAACCCAGAGTCCGGCAGGAAGCCAGGACCCAGCCGAACACTATTTTTAGGAGGTCATAGAAGGTGTCCGTTTAATAGAGGCTCAGTGCTCGAAGAGTGTCATGTTCGAGTGACAAGTCGTTCAATTGTAAAAACAATTCTATTTTAATTATAAAGGTTGTGTTTACACTTTTTTCCTGAAAGTGTTATAGTGCCTCCTGTGCGGCCGTTTATGTATGTAGATAACCTGAAAGTTAGTAGTCGTTGGCTTCAACCCCTAGGTATATAATGCGGGGGTGTTCACGAAAAATGATCGTAATCACATTTGATCCAACGTCTTGGTCCATTAAGGAGGTGATCGCATGTCGAACTAGGCAACCGGACTATATAGCTTTAACACTTTCACTAAGCCATTGGAGTTTGATGGTCGGGCTACTATGTAGCCCCTGGTACTTCCGCGTGCATCCGGATACGGGCGCATATGTACATGACTGGGAAACGGTCCTCCGTTAATTTGGAGGAATCCTGAAGATTTCGATGAGTCCTCGAGTGGTTGACCAGTCTCTCGCTATATCGCGACAGTCAGTTTTCGGCTTTCTCTACTGAGGTGCTCATCCGGAATAACCAGGGCACAATCGCAGTAGTTCTCCTTTGGGCGCCTTAGCCGATAGAATGGAATGTAAGGCAGCAAACCCAGGAGCTGGGCAAACCCAACATTTGACCAAAGACATGATTCGGAGCTGATGCATATAAGGCCAAACTCGCGACGCTGAACACTCCGGAAGGTATTTGGACTTTATAACATATACTGGGCTGAGTAATGCCCTCGATTATGAATGTTGTATTTCCAGGTACATGCATTAATTTGTCTTGGCGAAATGCCAATAATGCCAGTATCCCCTGTGGGTGTATTGAATACCCGTGGGATGTCAAGCAACAAGAGGCACTAAAGAAGGTTTACACACGAAGGGAAACCTTTGAGGGGGGCCCTGCTGCACGTCTGCGCCTTTGTCTCCGTTGTGCCATATCCTGGAAGGGTGTCGCACGAATGGTGTCTGTAAAAAGGATAACTCATGTAAAAGAGTATGTCGTAAGCGTGTGAAAAGTTGGTTATTCTCAATGGATAGTAAAAATGTGAGATATTCATATATTAATAAGGTCAAGCCGAATTGTGGGCTTTGTTACATGTTTGCAGCCCCTAGTACTACCTATGAGGGTATATGTATAGACCCCAGCTCAGGTTTATCTGGGCTGTTACCGACGGTGGTGCACCGGACCCGTCTAACCGTGTCCGTGGTCTTAACGACCGATCATGCATTCTGATAGGAGAGGCCTCTTAGTGTCCGGCTGCTAAAGCCGCCACATACTCTTCCACACGTAAGGAACGCTCTGCGTTTCTGCTAACAGTAATGACGCCACATGGACCTGGCATCTTGAGTTTAAGGTAAGCGTAGTGCGGTACTGCGTTGAGGCGAGCGAAGGCCGTTCTTCCGAGTAATGCATGATAACCGCTTCGGAAGGGAGCGATGTCGAAGAGTAATTCTTCGCTTCTGAAGTTGTCGGGAGAACCGAATGTCGCCTCTAATACGAGGGAGCCGAGAACTGAAGTTGTCGGGAGAACCGAGTTAAAGGTGCTGTTACTTTGGCTGATTCTTGATGGGTCTATCCCCATATTGCGGACAGTGTCCTGATATATTATATTAAGACTACTGTCGCCGTCCATGAGGACTCGAGTGAGATGGTATCCATCGATTATTGGGTTGAGCACCAAGGCAGCCGATCCTCCGTGCTGGATACTAGTCGGGTGATCCCTGTGATCAAAAGTGATCGGATAGGCAGACTAGGGGCTGAATTTGGGGCCGACAAGCTCTACGGTGTATACGTCTCTGAGCGCGCGTTTGCGCCTTCTCTTTGGTATGTGAGTCGCGTAGATCATGTTTACTGTTTTGACTTCTGGTGGGAATTTTTTCTGTCCCCCAGTGTTCGGTTCTCGAGGCTCAACCTCATCTTCACTTGATGTTTCCCTTCCCTTGTGTTCGGCATTTAACTTGCGGGCCTGCTTCAAGACCCAGCATTCTATGTGAGTGCGATTCGCAGGTTTTTCGGGGGTGCCATGAATTTGGCACAATCTTTCCAGGACTTTGTTCAGGTCGGATGGTCCCTCTTTGCTGCCTTTAAATGGCTTCTTTCGTTGACCGGGTCGGGAGCCCCTGAATCCGGCGTTGAATGTCGTGTTGTCCGGACTTTCTTCCTTGTTTCGACGCTTGTTTTTATTGCACCGTGGCTTCATGTTGTCATCCCTAATTTCGGATGTGCCTGGGTCACTGGTGCCTCTACGGGCCAACCAGCTATCCTCACCCGCACAAAAGCGGGTCATAAGGCTTGTTAAGGCCGCTATTGTCCTCGGCTTTTCTTCGCCGAGGTGTCTGGCAAGCCATTCATCCCGGATACTATGCTTGAAGGCCGCTAGTGCTTCGGCATCTGGACAATCAACAATTTGATTCTTCTTAGTGAGAAATCTGTTCCAAAGCTTACGGGCTGACTCTCCAGGCTATTGTATTATGTGACTTAAATCGTCTGCGTCCGGATGTCGGACATAGGTCCCTTGATAATTGTCCCTGAAAGCATCCTCAAGTTCCTCCCAACTTCCAATTGAATTTTTGGGGAGGCTTTTCAACCAATGCCGAGCTGGTCCTTTCAACTTGAGGGGAAGGTATTTGATGGCATGGAGGTCATCCCCACGAGCCATGTGGATATGAAGGATAAAATCCTCAATCCAGACCCCAGGGTCTGTCGTTCCGTTGTATGCCTCTATGTTCACGGGTTTGAATCCTTATGGAAATTTGTGATCCAGCAACTCGTCGGTGAAGCACAGGGGGTGCGCAGCCCCTCTATATGTGGACATGTCGTGGCATCCTGTTGACGGTTGTTGTGTCCGGTGTTGATTCCCAGCTGGCATTCGATCAGTGTGATCGTTTTGATAAGCATAATCTCGCGCCGGAGCACGTCCTATAGATCCATAGATGGACCTAGTCGCACCAGCATTTTTGTCGAGGAGCTCACGTAAATCCTGTGCTGGCTTGTGTACAGCGTCAGTAGCTGCTCTATCGCGGCCACGAGGTGGTCGGTCCGGCTGATCGTCCGTATTATTCTTCGGCGGAATTGGCTCTATGGCTTCATCATCGAATTCAGGCATCAGCTTGCGCTTTGGGTAGCTCTATGTGTGGAGATCGTCGCCATATTTTTCTTCAGTGTGTGGCACTTAATTCCATCTGCGGTTGAGCGTGTCCTACGCGGTGCTTCTTTAGGCTCCTCGCGGTGGCCATGAGATCTTGTATCTTCATAGTCCAACAGTCCGACCAAAGTATATAGTCCGGTTGTTCGGATACCCCCTAATCCAGGACTCCCTCAGTAGCCCCTGAACCAGGCTTCAATGACGACGAGTGCACTGTGCAGATTTGTCTTTGGCATTGCAAGGAGGGTTCCTCTATGCTGAAAGGCCGAAAGGTCCTTCTTTGCTGCCTTTAAATGGCTTCTTTCGTTGACCGGCTCTGGAGCCCCTGAATTTGGCATTGACCACCGTGTTGTCCAGACTTTCTTCCTTGTTTCGACGCTTGTTTTTATTGCGTCGTGTCTTCCCGTTGCCATCCCTAATTTCAGATGTGCCTGGGTCGCTGGTGCCTCTACGGGCCAACCAGCTATCCTCACACGCGCAAAAGTGGGTCATAAGGCTTGTTAAGGCCGCCATTCTGCTCGGCTTTTCTTGGCCGAGGTGTCTGGCAAGCCATTCGTCCCGCGATTTTCTTCGTCGTCCGTATCCCACTCGAGCCGGACATAGTTCGGCCAAGAGTCTTCTGTCAAAGAGAGAGACCTTAAAGAGTTTAGCACATCACCAAAGGGCGAGCGCTCAAAGATATCTGCGGCGGTGAACTCCATGATTGGTGCCCAATCAGCTTCGATGGGCACGGATGCACGCGGTCCGGAACCTACGGCCGGAGACAAGTCCGAGGGTCCGGTGACACAGATTTCTTCAGAGGTGTAGTCTGTGTTCGGCTCCAGCACCGATGAGTATGTGGCCTCCGTGGCGGGGTCCCTCCATCCGTCCTTGGAAGTGGCGATATGCCCCAGATTTAGGTCCGGAGCTGTTGCAGCTGCGTGGTGTCTACTACACAACCTTCTTCTTGTAGATGTTGTTGGGCCTGCAAGTGCACAGGTTTGTAGGACAGTAGCAAATTTCCCTCAAGTGGATGACCTAAGGTTTATCAATCCGTAGGAGGCGTAGGATCAAGATGGTCTCTCTCAAACAACCCTGCAACCAAATAACAAAGAGTCTCTTGTGTCCCCAACACACCCAATACAATGGTAAATTGTATAGGTGCACTAGTTAGGCGAAGAGATGAAGATACAAGTGCAAAATAGATAGTAAATATAGGTTTTTGTAATCTGAAATAATAAAAACAGCAAGGTAGCGAGCGGTAAAAGTGAGCGTAAACGGTATTGCAATGGTAGGAAACAAGGCCTAGGGTTCATACTTTCACTAGTGCAAGTTCTCTCAACAATAATAACATAGATAGAACATATGACAAGCCCTCAACATGCAACAATGAGTCACTCCAAAGCCACTAATAGCGGAGAACAAACGTAGAGATTACGGTAGGGTACGAAACCACCTCAAAGTTATCCTTTCTGTTCTATCTATTCAAGAGTTCGTAGTAAAATAACATAAAGCTATTCTTTCTGCTCAATCCATCATAGAGTTCATACTAGAATAACACCTTAAGACACAAATCAACAAAAACCCTAATGTCACCTAGATACTCCATTGTCACCTCAAGTATCCGTGGGCATGATTATACGACATGCGTCACACAAACTCAGATTCATCCAACCAACATAAAAGTACTTCAAAGAGTTCCCCAAAGCTACTACCGGAGAGTCAAGAACGTGTGCCAACCCCTATGCACAGGTTCATGGGTGGAACCCGCAAGTTGGTCACCAAAACATACATCAAGTGGCTCATGATATCCCATTGTCACCACAGATAATCACGGCAAGACATACATCAAGTGTTCTCATAAAAGACTCAATCCGATAAGATAACTTCAAATGGGAAACTCAATTCATCACAAGAGAGTAGAGGGGGAGAAACATCATAAGATCCAACTACAATAGCAAAGCTCGGGATACATCAAGATCGTGCCATAGAGGAACACGAGAGACAACACGAGAGAGAGAGAGAGAGAGAGATCAAACACATAGCTACTGGTACATACCCTCAGCCCCGAGGGTGAACTACTCCCTCCTCGTCATGGATAGCGCCGAGATGATGAAGATGGCCTCCGGTGATGGGATCCCCCTCCGGCAGGGTGCCGGAACAGGGTCCCGATTGGTTTTTGGTGGCTACAGAGGCTTGCGGCAGCGGAACTCCCGATCTATCTTCTGTTCAGGAAGTTTTAGGGTACGTAGGTATATATGGGTGCAAGGGGTACGTCGGTGGACCTCCGGGGTGCTCACGAGGCAGGGGCGTGCGCCCAAGGGGGAGGGCGCACCACCCACCCTCGTGCGCAGCCCGGGACTCCCCTGACGTGCACTCCAAGTCTATCAGGTGGGTTTCCTTCCAAAATCAACTTCTCAAGTTGATTTCATTCCGTTTTGACTCTGTCTGAAATTCCTTTTCCTCAAAACACTGAAATAGGCATAAAACAGCAAATCTGGGCTGGGCCTCCGGTTAATAGGTTAGTCCCAAAAATAATATAAAAAGTGGATAATAAAGCCCAATATTGCCTAAAACAGTGGATAAAGTAGCATGGAGCAATCAAAAATTATAGATACGTTGGAGCGTATCAAGCATCCCCAAGCTTAATTCCTGCTCGTCGTCGAGTAGGTAAATGATAAAAAAGAATTTTTGATGCGGATTGATACTTTGGCATAATTTCAATGTAAATCTTCTTAATTGTGGCATGAATATTCAGATCCGAAAGGTTCAAGACAAAAGTTCATATTGACATAAAAGTAATAATACTTCAAGCATACAAATTAAAGCAATCTGTCATCTCAAAATAGCATGGTTAAAAAAGTTATCCCTACAAAATCATATAGTCTGGCTATGCTCTATCTTCATCACACAAAGTATTTAATCATGCACTACCCCGATGACGAGCCAAGCAATTGTTTCATACTTTAAAAATCTCAAACTTTTTCAACTTTCACGCAATACATGAGCGTTAGCCATGGACATAGCACTATAGATGGAATAGAATGGTGGTTATGGAGAAGACAAAAAAGCAGAAGATAGTCTCACATTAACTAGGCGTATAAACGGGCTATGGAGATGCCCATCAATAGATATCAATGTGAGTGAGTAGGGATTGCCATGCAACAGATGCACTAGAGCTATAAGTATATGAAAGCTCAATAAAAGAAAGTAAGTGGGTGTGCATCCAATTTGCTTGCTCACGAAGACCTAGGGCACTTTTGAGGAAGCCTATCATTGGAATATACAAGCCAAGTTCTATAATGAAAAATTCCCACTAGTATATGAAAGTGACAACATATGAGACTCTCTATCATGAAGATCATGGTGCTACTTTGAAGCACAAGTGTGGTAAAAGGATAGTAGCATTGTCCCTTCTCTCTTTTTCTCTCATTTTTTTTATTTTGGTGGGCTTCTTTGGCCTCTTTTTTTTGGGCTTCTTTGGCCTCTTTTATTTTTCATAAAGTCCGGAGTCTCATCCCGACTTATAGGGGAATCATAGTCTCCATCATCCTTTCCTCACTGGGACAATGCTCTAATAATGAAGATCATCACACTTTTATTTTTCTTACAACTCAACAATTACAACTCGATACTTAGAACAAAATCTTACTCTATATGAATGCCTCCGGCGGTGTACCGGGATATGCAATGAATCATTTGTGACATGTATGAAAATTATGAAGGTGGCCTTGCCACAAATACAATGTCAACTACATGTTCATGCAAAAAGCAAAATGAAAAAAGTAATGCATGTCATATGAACGGAACGGTGGAGAGTTGCATGGCAATATATCTCGGAATGGCTATGGAAATGCCATGATAGGTAGGTATGGTGGCTGTTTTGAGGAAGGTATATGGTGGGTATATGATACCGGTGAAAAGTGCGCGGTATTAGGGAGGTTAGCAATGGTGGAAGGGTGAGAGAGCGTATAATCCATGGACTCAACATTAATCAAAAGAACTCATGCACTTGTTGCAAAAATTTAGAAGTCATCAAAAACCAAAGCACTAAATGAATACTCCTAGGGGGATAGATTGGTAGGAAAAGACCATCGCTCGTCCCCGACTGCCACTCATAAGGAAGACAATCAATAAATAAAATTGTGCTCCGACTTCATCACAAAGCGGTTCACCATACGTGCATGCTACGGGAATCACAAACTTCAACACAAGCATTCTTTAAATTCATAATCACCCCAACTATCATTTCTTTGATATTATCACCTCCATATCTCAAAACAATTATCTAGCATCAAACTTATCTTAGTATTCAACACACTCATAAGAAAGTTTGACATATCTTGAATACCAAGTATATTAACATTAAGCAAATTACCATGCTATTAACGACTCTCAAAATAATCTAAGTGAAGCATGAGAGTTCAATTGTTTCTTTAAAACAAATCCACCACCGTTCTCTAAAAGATATAAGTGAAGCACTAGAGCAAAAATTATCAAGCTCAAAAGATATAAGTGAAGCACATAGAGTATTCTAGGAAATTCCAATTTGTGTATGGCTCTCTCTCATTAAAGAATTTCAGATCTTGATACTTATTCAAACAGCAAGCAAAGCTAAAGAAAACTACAATGCAAGGATAGCACAACTCATGTGAAGAAGCAAAAACTTAGTCTCAACCGATACTAACCGATAGTTGTTAAAGAAGAAAGGTGGGATGCCTACCGGGGCATCCCCAAGCTTAGATGCTTGAGACTTCTTGAAATATTATCTTGGGGTGCCTTGGGCATCCCCAATCTTGAACTTTTGTGTCCTTAATTCCTCTCATATCATGGTTTCTCTTTTTATCAAAAGCTTCATTCACAACAAACTCAACAAGAACTCGTGAGATAGGTTAGTATAAACCAATGCAAAACCTTATCATTTTCTACCGTAACAAATCACTAAATTTATTATTCAACATTGCATACTAAATGCCTCTGTATATTTAATACTCCTATCCTCAAATAGAATCATTAAACAAACAAACATACGCAAACAATGCAAACATAACAGCAATCTGCCAAAACAGTACAGTCTGTAAAGAATGCAAGAATATCAATACTTCCCTGACTCCAAAAATTATGAACTAAAATTCCCACTGTAATAAATTTATCAGAGCTTAATATGCAAAAAGATTCAACGTTAGAACATTCTATTAATTTTCAAGGGAATTTTTGCAACAGCGGTAGACTTTCTTTTTTCAACCAGCAACATGTATACTACCAAAATAATCATGGCAAAGGCTATCCTTGACTTTTTTTATTGAAACTAAAGATTAAAAACATTATTCTAACTAAAAGCAAGCAAAAACTAACAAAAAAAATGATGCTCCAAGCAAAACACATATCATGTGGTGAATAAAAATATAGCTCCAAGTAAAGTTACCGATGAACGAAGATGAAAGAGGGGATGCCTTCCGGGGCATCCCCAAGCTTAGTTGCTTTGTTGTCCTTGAATATTACCTTGGGTTTCCTTGGGCATCCCCAAGCTTAGGCTCTTTCCACTCCTTATTCCATATCCCATTGAATCTTTACCCAAAACTTGAAAACTTCAACCACACAAAACTCAAAACAAAACTCGTAAGGTCCGTTAGTATAAGAAAATTAAACCACCACTTAGGTACTGTAATGAACTCATTATAAATTCATATTGGTGTTATATCTAATGTACCTCAACTTCTCCATGGTTCATACCACTTAATACTAGCCATAGATGCATCAAAGTAAGCAAACAACACAATGAAAACAGAATCTGTCAAAAACAGAACAACCTGTAGTGATCTGAATCATGCGTATACCTCTGGAACCCCAAAAATTATGAAATAAACTGCTGGACCTGTGTAATTTGTCTATTAATCATCTTCAAAAAGAATCAACCTAAAATCACTCTCCAGTAAATAATGGCAGCTAATCTCGTGAGTGCTAAAGTTTCTGTTTTTCACAGCAAGATCAATAAAACTTCACCCAAGTCTTCCCAAAGGTTCTACTTGGCACTTTATTGAAACAAAAGCTATAAAAAATGATTACTACAGTAGAATAATCATGTGGACACACAAAAACAGTACGGATAAATATTGGGTTGTCTCCCAACAAGATCTTTTCTTTAATGCCTTTCTAGCTAGGCATGATGATGACAATGATGCTCACATAAAAGATAAGAATTGAAACATAACGGGAGCATCATGAAGCATATTACTAGCACATTTAAGTCTAACCCACTTCCCATGCATATGGATTTTGTGAGCAAACAACTTATGGGAACAATAATCAACTAGCATAGGAAGGTACAACAAGCATAGCTTCAAGATTTTAAGCACATAGAGAGGAAACTTGACATTATTGCAACTCCTACAAGCGTATATTCCTCCCTCATAATAATTTTCAGTAGCATCATGAATGAATTCAACAATATAATGAGCACCTAAAGCATTCTTATCATGATCTACTTGCATTGAAAATTTACTACTCTCAACATAAGCAAATTTCTTCTCATGAATAGTAGTGGGAGTATCATAAGAGACTTCAACACTAAAAATTGTTTCCACATTAAAAGAGTAATGTTTAGAAAAAGGGTAATCATAATCATGACAAGTTTTATAAATATAATCATCACTACTTTTTATAGCATAAGTTTCATCACAATAATCATCATAAGTAGCAACTTCGTTCTCATCATAATCGATTGAAACCTCTCCCAAGATAGTGGAATCACTAAATAAAGTTGACACTCTTCCAAATCCACTTTCATGTTCATCACAATAAGATTCAACATCCTCCAAAATAGTGGTATCACTACTTCCTAAAGTTGACTCTCTTCCGAACCCACTTTCATCAATATAATCATAGGTAGGAGGCATGCTATCATCATAACAACTTTGCATATCAAAACTTGGGATGCTAAAAATATCATATTCATTAAACATAGCATCCCAAAGCTTTGGACAAACATTAATTTCAGCAAATAAATTCTCAAATATTTCATCCTCATCAAATATAGCTTCCCCAAGCTTGGGCTCTTTTATATCATGAGCATAATTACTCTCATCATTAAAAATATGGATAGCACCAATAGTAAAGCAATTATCATCTTCACAATGAGTAGTAGGAGCAACATCATTTGGGAGGGATACCTTTCTACCTTTGTTGCTCCTTCTTTTCTTTTTCTTCTTCACATTATGTGTAGGTTCAACCTTCCTTTTTGAGCTCCTTATTGATGAGATTGGTTGAATAGAAATCTCCTCCTGGTCACCTGATTGATCATAAGAAATAATAGGAGGAGATTGGGAAGCCTCTTCCCTTTCATTAGTATTCTCATCATCTTCCATTTGCTTTCTTTTCTTTAAGTAATTGGCAATATAAGGATTTTCGATGCAATTCTCCGCACAATACATATAAATTTTCTCTAGGTCAAAATCAAGAATTTTATCAAGATTAAATTTTTGAATACCCTCAGTTATACGTTTCATTTCTTCATAACCCAAAAGAAGGCTAAGCTCTTTATGACGTTCAAGGGTAATCAAATTATCACAATATTTGGACATGACTTGATCATGAAACAAATAGCATTGGAGCTTTAAATGACCATGTTCATTGCAAAGTTCACAAGGAACGTGAAAAATATTGAATCTTTCAGCACATTCATCTAGCTCTTCTTGCAACAATTTGGTTTCTAAGTACTTATGCCTCTTGCAATATCTATCTTCCCTATTTGTTGTGTCCTTGCAAGCCCAATGCACTCCACAAAAAATAACATGCTTATAGCATGCATTTCCATCATAACTAGTGCAATCATCATTAGCATCATGGATATTCAAAGAATTCGTACTAACAACATTGCAATCATGCTCATAATTCAAAGATTTAGTGCCAAACAATTTAGAGATTTCTTCTTCTAGCACTTGAGCACAATTATCCTTTCCATCATACTCACGAAAGGTATTAAAAAGGTGAAGCGTGTGAGACAAACTTAACTCCATTTTTTTGTAATTTTCTTTTATAAACTAAACTAGTGCTAAAACAAGAAACAAAAAGATTCGGTTGCAAGATCTTAAGATATACCTTCAAGTGCTAACCTCCCCAGCAACAGCGCCGGAAAAGAGCTTGATGTCTACTACACAACCTTCTTCTTGTAGACTTTGTTGGGCCTGCAAGTGCACATGTTTGTAGGACAGTAGCAAATTTCCCTCAAGTGGATGACCCAAGGTTTATCAATCTGTAGGAGGTGTAGGATGAAGATGGTCTCTATCAAACAACCCTGCAACCAAATAACAAAGAGTCTCTTGTGTCCCCAACACACCCAATACAATGGTAAATTGTATAGGTGCACTAGTTCGGCGAAGAGATGAAGATACAAGTGCAAAATAGATAGTAGATATTGGTTTTTGTAATCTGAAATAATAAAAACAGCAAGGTAGCGAGCGGTAAAAGTGAGCGTAAACGGTATTGCAATGGTAGGAAAGAAGGCCTAGGGTTCATACTTTCACTAGTGCAAGTTCTCTCAACAATAATAACATAGATAGAACATATGACAAGCCCTCAACATGCAACAAAGAGTCACTCCAAAGCCACTAATAGCGGAGAACAAACGTAGAGATTATGGTAGGGTACAAAACCACCTCAAAGTTATCCTTTCTGTTCTATCTATTCAAGAGTTCGTAGTAAAATAACATAAAGCTATTCTTTCTGCTCAATCCATCATAGAGTTCATGCTAGAATAACACCTTAAGACACAAATCAACCAAAACCCTAATGTCACCTAGATACTCCATTGTCACCTCATGTATCCATGGGCATGATTATACGATATGCGTCACACAATCTCAGATTCATCCAACCAACATAAAAGTACTTCAAAGAGTGCCCCAAAGCTACTACCGGCGAGTCAAGAACGTGTGCCAACCCCTATGCATAGGTTCATGGGTGGAACCCGCAAGTTGGTCACCAAAACATACATCAAGTAGCTCATGATATCCCATTGTCACCACAGATAATCACGGAAAGACATACATCAAGTGTTCTCATAAAATACTCAATCCGATAAGATAACGTCGAAGGGGAAACTCAATTCATCACAAGAGAGTAGAGGGGGAGAAACATCATAAGATCCAACTACAATAGCAAAGCTCGGGATACATCAAGATCGTGCCATAGAGGAACACAAGAGAGAGAGAGATCAAACACATAGCTACTAGTACATACCCTCAGCCCCGAGGGTGAACTACTCCCTCCTCGTCATGGATAGCACCGAGATGATGAAGATGGCCTCCGGTGATGGGATCCCCCTCCGGCAGGGTGCCGGAACAAGGTCCCGATTGGTTTTTGGTGGCTACAGAGGCTTGCGGCGGCAGAACTCCCGATCTATCTTCTGTTTTGGAAGTTTTACGGTACGTAGGTATATATGGGTGCAAGGGGTACATCGGTGGTCCTCTGGGGTGCTCACGAGGCAGGGGGCGCGCCCAGGGGGGAGGGTGGGTCCCCCACCCTCGTGGGCATCCTGGGACTCCCCTGACATGCACTCCAAGTCTATCAGGTGGGTTTCCTTCCAAAATTAACTTCTCCAGTTGATTTTGTTCCGTTTTGACTCCGTCTGATATTCCTTTTCCTCGAAACACTGAAATAGGCATAAAACAGCAAATCTGGGCTGGGCCTCTGGTTAATAGGTTAGTCCCAAAAATAATATAAAAGTGGATAATAAAGCCCAATATTGCCTAAAACAGTAGATAAAGTAGCATGGAACAATAAAAAATTATAGATACGTTGGAGACGTATCAGTGCGATCTCCCGAATACTGTCCGCCGGCAGATCTAAGTCGTGCTTGTCGTGACCGTTCGGCGCTACTGACGCAGGCCCGAATCCATCAAAGATAAAGTCTCCACGGATGTCGGCCGTGTAGTTCAAGTTTTCGAACCTGACCTGATGGCCAGGGGCATAGCTGTTGATGCTCCAGATGGCCAAGTGAATTGGCCCGCAGTGCGAAGCCGCCGAACATGAAGGTCTGTCTGGGGAGAAAAGTCTCGCCACGGACCATATTCTTGTTGAGGATTGAAGGAGCCATCAAACCTTGAAGCGACGACATAGAGGAGCTCTCAAAGAAAGCACCAATGTCGGTGTCAAAACCGGTGGATCTCGGGTAGGGGGTCCGGAACAGGAGGTTGGGGACACGATGTTTACCCAATTTCGGACCCTCTTGATGGAGATAATACCCTACTTCCTGCTTAATTGATCTTGATGATATGAGTATTACAAGAGTTGATCTACCACGAGATCATAGAGGCTAAACCCTAGAAGCTAGCCTATGATTATGATTGTTGTTGTCCTATGGACTAATCCCTTGGTTTATATAGACACCGGAGGGGGCTAGGGTTACACAGAGTCGGTTACAGAGAAGGAGATCTAACATCCTAATCGCCAAGCTTGCCTTCCACGCAAGGGAGAGTCCCATCCGGACACGGGACGAAGTCTTCAATCTTGTATCTTGCCGTGCTTATCTATGGTGACAATGGGATATTCATGTGATCTACTTGATGTATGTTTTGGTGATCAACTTGCGGGTTCAATGAACTATTGCATAGGGGTTGGCACACGTTTTCGTCTTGACTCTTCGATAGAAACTTTGTGGCACTCTTTGAAGTTCTTTGTGTTTGTTGAATAGATGAATCTGAGATTGTGTGATGCATATCGTATAATCATGCCCACGGATACTTGAGGTGACATTGGAGTATCTAGGTGACATTAGGGTTTTGGTTGATTTGTATCTTAAGGTGTTATTCTAGTATGAACTCTATGATAGATTGAACGGAAATAATAGCTTCATGCTATTTTACTATGGACTCTTGAATAGATCGATCAGAAAGGGTAACTTTGAGGTGGTTTCGTACCCTAAAATAATCTCTTAGTTTGTTCTCCTTTATTAGTGACTTTGGAGTGACTCTTTGTTGCACGTTGAGGGATAGTTATATGATCTAGTTATGCTATTATTGTTGAGAGAACTTGCACTAGTGAAAGTATGGACTCTAGGCCTTGTTTCCTAGCATTGCAATACCGTTTACGCTCACTTTTATCACTTGTTACCTTGCTGTTTTTATAATTTCAGATTACAAATACTTATATCTACCATCCATATTGCACTTGTATCACCATCTCTTCACCGAACTAGAGCACCATACAATTTACCATTGTATTGGGTGTGTTGGGGACACAAGAGACTCTTTGTTATTTGGTTCCAGGGTTGGTTGAGAGAGACCATATTCATCCTACGCCTCCTACGGATTGATAAACGTTAGGTCATCCACTTGAGGGAAATTTGTTATTATCCTACAAACATCTGCACCTGGAAGCCCAACAACGTCTACAAGAAGAAGGTTGCATAGTACACATCAGAGGCCCAATAGCTTTCCGCGGGGGGGGAGGGGGTCCGGTACTCTGGTTTTATCCAACACTTATCCGGAACAATTTCGGTGTCCAAACATAGCCGTCCAATATATCTATCTTTATGTGTCTACCATTTCGAGACTCTTCGTCATGTCCTTGATCATATCCGGCACTCCAAACAATCTTCGATGCATCATATCACATAAACTCAGAATACCAATCATCATCAAACGTTAAGCGTGCGGACCCTATGGGTTCGAGAACTATGTGGACATGACCGAGACACGTCTCCGGTCAATAACCAATAGCGGAACGTGGATGCTCATATTGGTTCCTACATATTCTATGAAGATCTTTATCGGTCAAACCGCATAACAACATGTATTGTTCCCTTTGTCATCGGTATGTTACTTGCCTGAGATTCGACCGTCGGTATCATCATACCTAGTTCAATCTCATTACTGGCAAGTCTCTTTACTCGTTTCGTAATACTTCATCCCACAACTAACTCATTAGTCACAATGCTTGCAAGGCTTATAGTGGTGAGTATTACCAAGAGGGCCGGGAGATACCTCTCCGAAACATGGAGTGACAAATCCTAATCTCGATCTATGCCAACCCAGCAAACACCTTCGGAGACACTTGTAGAGCACCTTTATAATCACCCATTTATGTTGTGACGTTTGGTAGCACACAAAGTGATCCTCCGGTATTTAGGAGTTGCATAATCTCATAGTCTGAGGAACTTGTATAAGTCATGAAGAAAGCAGTAGCAATGAAACTAACACGATCATAATGCTAAGCTAACGGATGGGTCATGTCCTATCACATCATTCTCCTAATGATCTGATCCCGTTCATCAAATGACAACACTTGTCTATGGTTAGGAAACATAACCATCTTTGATTAACGAGCTAGTCAAGTAGAGGCATACAAGGCACTATATGTTTTGTCTATGTATTCACACATGTACTAAGTTTCCGGTTAATACAATTCTAGCATGAATAATAAACATTTATCACGAATTAAGGAAATAAATAATAACTTTATTATTGCCTCTAGGGCATATTTCCTTCAGTATCCCACTTGCACTAGAGTCAATAATCTAGATTACATAGTAATGATTCTAACACCCATGGAGCTTTGGTGCTGATCATGTTTTGCTCGTGGAAGAGGCTTAGTCGACTGGTCTGCAACATTAAGATCCGTGTTTATCTTGCAAATCTCTATGTAGCCTTCCGACACTTTATGACGGATGGAATTGAAGCGTCTCTTGATTTGCTTGGTTCTCTTGTGAAATCTTGATTCCTTTGCCAAGGCAATTGCACCAGTATTGTCACAAAAGATTTTCATTGGACCTGATGCACTAAGTATGACACCTAGATCGGATATGAACTCCTTCCTCCAAACGCCTTCATTCACTGCTTCCGAAGCAGCAATGTACTCCGCTTCACACGTAGATCCCGCCACGACGCTCTGCTTGCAACTTCACCAACTGACAGCTCCTCCATTCAATAAAAATATGTATCCGGTTTGCGATTTAGATTCATCCGGATCATTGTCAAAGGTTGCATCGACGTAACCGTTTACGACGATCCCTTTTTCACCTCCATAAACGAGAAACATATCCTTAGTCCTTTTCAGATATTTCAGGATTTTCTTGACCGCTGTCCAGTGCTCCACTCCGGGATTGTTTTGGTACCTCCCTGCTATGCTTATCGCAAGACATACATCAGGTTTGGTACACAACATTACATACATGATAGAACCTATGGCTGAAGCATAGGGAATGACTTTCATTTTCTCTCTACTTCTGCAGTGGTCGGGCGTTGAGTCTGACTCAACTTCACACCTTGTAACACAGGCAAGAACCCTTTCTTTAATTGATCCATTTTGAACTTCTTCAAAACATTATCAAGGTATGTGCTTTGTGAAAGTCCAATTAAGCGTCTTGATCTATCTCTATAGATCTTGATTCCCAATATGTAGGCAGCTTCTCTGAGGTCTTTCATAGAAAAACTCTTATTCAGGTATCCCTTTATGCTATCCAGAAATTCTATATCATTTCCAATCAACAATATCTCATCTACATGTAAGATTAGAAATGCTACAGAGCTCCCAATCACTTTCTTGTACATACAGGCTTCTCCAAAAGTCTGCATAAAACCATATGCTTTGATCACACTATCAAAGTGTTTATTCCAACTCCGAGAGGCTTGCACCAGTCCATAAATGGATCGCTAGAGCTTGCACACTTTGTTAGCACCGTTTGGATCGACAAAACCTTCTGGTTGCATCATATACAACTCTTCTTCCAGAAATCCATTCTAGAATGCAGTTTTGACACCCATTTGCCAAATTTCATAATCATTAAATGCATGAATTGCTAACATGATTCGGACAGACATAAGCATCGCTTCTATGGTCAGGAAACATATAACCATCTTTGATTAACGAGCTAGTCAAGTAAAGGCATACTAGGGACACTTTGTTTTGTCAATGTATTCACACATGTACTAAGTTTCCGGTTAATACAATTCTAGCATGAATAATAAACATTTATCATGACATAAGGAAATATAAATAACAACTTTATTATTGCCTCTAGGGCATATTTCCTTCGTAAACAGATTGATTTCCCTGAAACAA
Source organism: Triticum dicoccoides (assembly GCF_002162155.2). Taxonomy (NCBI): domain Eukaryota; kingdom Viridiplantae; phylum Streptophyta; class Magnoliopsida; order Poales; family Poaceae; genus Triticum; species Triticum dicoccoides. The sequence goes on from NC_041381.1 coordinate 60,705,333, forward strand.
GGACTTCCACACTTCTTCGTCTGATCATAGCTCTCCCACAAACCGAGTATGGTTTTGATTACCCTTTTTGCGGCCCTAAAAAAACTTCATTTCCAACAAAGATATAGCTTCATTTCAAAAGGTTTAAAAATCTTGCAAATGAATCTGCAACATACCATTGTAGTTAGCATTGCTCAAGACACAAACACAGCTTTGGCGATTCCATTAACTACACTCCATTTTTTGAATAAACAAGTTAAAAATCATAATCATTAGACTCTTCATAGCTCACTGGAACCAAACAAAAGGGACAAAGACTAAATATGGTGTCCATATAGTGGTAGAGATTAATAGTATCGTGTCAAATGATAAAGAAAAGCAAAGCAAAAGAATAACACCAGACCAGAGGGAGGACAAATCTGCTTCTCCTGCTACTTGCATATCTCATTGCGACTTCATCTAAACATCATATTACTAGACATGAAAAGAGAAAGCACGGTTCGTATCAACAGATGTATGGTCATCCTAATTACGGATGATATATGTATGCACCCCCCGTTCCCAGTCCTAGGGTAACAATACAATAGATTAAGATTTGGTTAGGATGCATCAGGGGGTACCTGTGCTTGACTATTGGGTCTGTGATTGTTGCTATTGGTATAGATGAAGAGAAGAGATCCTTCTTATTCTCCAACAAATCCATAAGGAAGTAGCGACATTAATTTACTTTTTGATGCACTATTGGCTACAACTGCACTAGGTTCATGACCTTCCTTACGAAGTTTCTCAAGAACACACTACTAGGGAAAAAGCTTATATATAGAATCTTAGCAGTAGCACTGGGTAAAATGAGGCGCTACTACTACTTATTAGTAGCATGTGTCAGTAAGATGCGCTATTGCTATCCTTTTAGCAGCAGCGCGTTTTAGAGAAATGTGTTGCTGCTAAGTTTGAACTGGGCGCATATGGCTAGCCCCACTTAGTAGCAACGCCTATGCCAATACTATGCTACTGCTATGCTCCGTAGTAGTAGCGCTTTTCTTTGACATGCGCTACTACTAACCCTGCCTTATCGTCCCCGTGTGACCGACGACCCCCCTCACTCTCCCTCTCACTCACTCTCTCCCCCGCGCCCCCATCGTCCGCCGCCGCCTCTGTTCCCCGATGACTGTCGTCATCCGTAACCGCATTTCCTCCTCCACTGAGGTAGTCCCTCCTCCCTCGTCCTCCCTCCTCCTCCGGCCGCCCCC
>NC_041381.1:60707086-60774271 GCF_002162155.2 Triticum dicoccoides
TCGCCCCCTCCTCCCTCCTCCATCGGCCGCCCCCTCCTTCCTCCTCCACCGGCCACCCCCTCGTCCCTCCTCCTCCCACCGCCCACTGTTCTTGTATAATGTGATTTTTTTACTGTTTTTTAGTAAGTGTTTAATAGAATTAGTAAGAAAATTAATAGAACTAGTTGAACTAGTTTATTTTTAGTAAGAAATAGTTTATTTTTATTTATAGCAAGTGCTTAGTTGAACTAGTTGAATTAATAGAACTAGTTTATTTTTATTAAGAAAATTTAGGTATATGAGATTTGATGATCTAATTAAAATTTTACTATAGAACTAGTTTATTTTTAGTAAGAACTAGTTTATTTTTATTTATAGTAAGTGTTTAGTTGAACTAGTTGAATTAATAGAACTAGTTTATTTTTAGTACGAAAATTTAGGTATATGAGATTTGATGATCTAATTAAAATTTTACTATAGAACTAGTTTATTTTTAGCAAGAAAATTAATGAAACTAGTTTATTTTTTTGGTTAAAGCAATTATTCCCACATCGACGTCGATGATGCCTATCCCGCATTGTCGTCATCAACTCGGCGGAGGAGGTCTTGTTGATCAGAGGGGCTATGTCCGCGACTGGGCTCCGCCAGGCTGGTACTGGGATGTGTTATCTTCCTGTGGGCACAGCTTGGTGAGGAGCCAACCAGTTGTTGACCTGAAACTTCTTTTGTGGCGGTTGAGGGAGTCCTAGATTTGGGGGTATTCAGACAGCCGGACTATATACTTTGGCCGGACTGTTGGACTATGAAGATACAAGACTGAAGACTTCGTCCCGTGTCCGGATGGGACTCTCCTTTGCATGGAAGGCAAGCTTGCGATTCAGATGTATAGATCTCCTTCTCTGTAACTGACTCTGTGTAACCCTAACCCCCTCCGAAGTCTATATAAACCGGAGGGTTTAGTCCATAGGACAAGAACAATCATAATCATAGGCTAGCTTCTAGGGTTAGCCTCTATGATATCGTGGTAGATCAACTCTTGTAATAGTCATATAATCAAGATCAATCAAGTAGGAAGTAGGGTATTACCTCCATCGAGAGGGCACGAACCTAGGTAAACATCGTGTCCCCAGCCTCCTATTACCATTAGCCTTAGACACACAGTTCGGGACCCCCTACCCGAGGTCCGCCGGTTTTGACACCGACTTCGTGCTTTCATTGAGAGTTCCACTGTGTCGTCGCTATAAGGCTCGATGGCTCCTCCAATTACCAGCAACGATGCGATCTAGGGTGAGTCCCCGGACAGATCTTCGTACTCGGCGGCTTCGCACTATGGGCCAACTCGCTTGGCCATCTGGAGCAGATCGACAGCTACGCCACTAGCCATCAGGTCAGATTTGGAAACTTAAACTACACGGCTGATATTCGTGGAGACTTGATCCTCAATGGATTTGAGCCTATGTCAGGAGCGCCGAACAGTCACGACGTGCATGACTTAGATCGGCCCTCGGACGGTATTCGTACTATCGCACCTATAGTAGCCCCGACCTTTAATTTGGAGCAGACCGCGCCATCAGAGGACGGGTGGATGGACCCCGCCATGGAGGCTGCACACTCATCGGCGTTGGAGCCAAACACAGGCTCCACATCTAAGGAAACCTGTGTCAGCGGATCCCCGGACTTGTCTCGGGTCTCGGGTTCCGGACCGGGTGCGTCCGTGCATGTCGGATCTGATTGGGCTCCGATCATGGAGTTTACCTCCGCGGATATCTTTCAATGCTCACCCTTGGGTGACGTGCTAAATTCATTGAGGTCTCTCTCTTTATCAGGAGACTCCTGGCCGAACTATGTCCAGCTCGAGCGGGAAGCGGACGAGGAAGAATCTCGTTACCCACATACCACCCACTTAATAGCTACTATCGATGACTTAACCGACGTGCTCGACTTCGACTCCGAAGACATCAACAGTATGGAAGACGATACAGGAGAAAGACAGGAACCACCGCCCACCGGGCGCTGAACAGCCACCTCATCTTATGATATATATATATATATGGTGGATACCCCCAAAGAAAACAATGGCAAAGAGGCAACAAAGGATAATCCCTCAGGAAAGCAGTCAAAGCATGGGCGTCATCGGCGCCGCTCTAAGCCCCGCCACAGCTATGCCGGCACAGGAGACGATAGCAATCCGGATGGTGCCGATGACGAATACAACCCCGACCAGCCTAACTTCGAGCAGGCCGAACAGGAGGATGGGAAAGCTAGCCCAGATGAACAGGCAACGAATGGAGACTTGAATAACGACTATTATATGCCTCTCTCCGAAGATGAGGTGAGCCTCGGCGACGATGAATTTGTCATGCCTGAGGATCTCGTCGAGAAGGAACGCTTCAAACGCCGGCTTATAGCCACTACAAAAAGCCTGAAGAAGAAACAGCAGCAGCTCCAAGCAGATCAAGATCTGCTAATAGATAGATGGACCAAGGTCCTGGCAGCCGAGGAATAAGGACTCGAGCGCCCAACCAAAAGTTACCCGAATCATAGGTTTCTACCTCAAATTGAAGAGGAGGCGCTAGAGCCTACAATACCAGCGCAGGACGAGGCTGACCGGCCACCTCAAGACTAAGACAAAGCGGCGCATCAGCCCGAACACCAGCCCGCACCCTACCGCTAATATACTACGGCCAGGGGCTACACGCAAGACCTGCGAGACGTATTAAGAAACAAAGCAGGACAGTCAAGATCGATCTACGGATCGCGGGGGCGCGCCACAACGCGTGAAGATAATCGTCACGCCGGATACACTAAAACCAAGTCCGGCCGGGCTGACATAGCCTGGCATAGAGGCGCCGCACACCCCCTATGCTTCAGCAACGAAGTAATGGATCATGAATTTCCTGAAGGGTTTATACCCGTAAACATCAAATCATATGATGGTACAACAGACCCCGCATTATGGATCAGAGATTTCCTTCTCCACATTCACATGGCCCGCGGCGACGGTCTACATGCCATCAAGTATCTCCCACTTAAGCTCAGGGGACCAGCTCGGCATTGGTTGAATAGCCTGCCGACAAACATCATCGGCAGTTGTGAGTACTTGGAAAACGCATTCCTTGACAACTTCCAGGGCACTTACGTGCGACCACCAGACGCTGATGACTTCAGTCACATAACCCAACATCCCGGAGAGTCAGCCAGGAAATTCTGGAATTGGTTCCTAACTAAAAAGAACCAAATTGTCCACTGTCCAGATGCCGAGGCCCTAGCGGCCTTTAAGCATAACATCCGTGACGAGTGGCTAGCCCGACACCTCCGCCAGGAGATGCCAAAGTCCATGGCAGCCCTCATGACACTCATGACCCAATTTTGTGCGGGCGAAGATAGTTGGTTGGCTCGTAGCAACAACACATCAAGCAATCCTGGCACATCAGAGGCCAGAGATAGCAACGGCAAACCTCGACGCAACAAACATAAGCGTCACAAAAACAATAATGACACCAAAGACACGGCAGTCGATGCCGGATTCCGTGGCTCTAAGTCCGATGAGCGGAAAAAGCCACTTCAAAAGAATAATTCAGGCCCATCCAGCCTGGATCGCATACTTCACCGTTCATGACCCACAAGTGTAGGGGATCTATCATAGTCCTTTTGATAAGTAAGATTGTCGAACCCAACGTGGAGCAGAAGGAAATGATAAGCGGTTTTCAATAAGGTTTTCTGCAAGTACTGAAATTGTAGGTGATAGATAGTTTTGTGATAAGATAAATAGTAACGAGTAACAGGTAAACATAGTAAATAAAGTGCAGCAAGGTGGCCCAATCCTTTATGTAGAAAAGGATAAGCCTGGACAATTTCTAATAATGATAAAGGAGCTCCCGAGGACACATGTGAATTATCGTCAAGCTAGTTTTCATCACGCTCATATGATTTGCGTTCGGTACTTCGATAATTTGATATGTGGGTGGACTGGTGCTTGGGTAATGCCCTTTCTTGGACAAGCATCCCACTTATGATTAACCCCTATTACAAGCATCCGCAACTACAACAAAAGTATTAAGGAAAACCTAACCATAGCATGAAACATGTGGATCCAAATCAGCCCCTAACGAAGCAACGCATAAACTAGGGTTTAAGCTTCTGTCACTCTAGCAACCCATCATCTACTTATTACTTCCCTATGCCCTCCTCCAGGCCCAATAATGGTGAAGTGTCATGCAGTCGACTTTCACATGACACCACTAGAGGACAAGACAACATAGATCTCATCAAAATATCGAACGAATACCAAATTCACATGACTACTAATAGCAAGACTTCACCCATGTCCTCAAGAACAAAAGTGATGCGGAGCATCCCTCGCTCATCCCCATGGACGTGCCTACATCTCCCTCAACACCACTTGGACCCATGACGAGATCCCGAGCTAAGGCTATCGAAGATAAGGTGAACTCGCTCCTCTCCGGACTCCCTCTTACTACTCATGAGACATGGCTACTACCTCATTCGGAGACTCTGTGTGTAATCAGGTACATGGAGGTAAGCCAAGGGTCTACTACTTGTAAGAGCCAAGACGGCGAGGACCCCAGCATGATGGACAAGAAGAAGAGCTGCAGCAGAAGCTACATGCATCGGACGTCCGACCCTGTCTGGACGTCCGACGAGTCCCAGGACATGGACGACCGGACCCTCCGGACGTCCGGTACCAGGCCACCCGAACCGAATCTACGGATGTCCAAGACGCTCCGGACGACCGGACGACCGACACCCGAGCCAAATAGACGGATGACCGGCAGCCTCCGGACGTCCGGCCCCTCCAGAAGCTCCGGACGTCCGACCATCTACGGACGACCGACGCGCCTACACTAGAGCTGAAACAGCGGATGTCCGAGCGCGCTCGGACGACCAGACCGTCCCGAGCCTCTAGACGTCCGACGCCTTCCGGACGTCCGACTCCTGAGTGACCAAACTTGCGGGCTGGAGCCCTTGTACCCCTTCGTTTTGACTTCCATTTGCACTAAGACTATAAATAGGACGCCCCCACCTCCTGGTACGGGCAGCATAGGTTTAGCTAATATTTTGTGTGAGAGCCTTGCTCATCCACTTGGCTACTTCTGCTCGGAGCTCAGGACCTCTTCGGGGAAGATCCCCCAAGCAGATTCAAGACCCCTTTCTAGGGAAGACTCTCAAGACCCCCGTACGGAGAAGAACTGTTCCTATGTATCCTTACCTTAGTTGATCATGGATCTTATGTTACTCTATGTTGTCGGTGATCTAGCACTCGTGTGACTGATTCTATGTCGGTTTAGTGATTCTCCCTCTCGTTTTCCCCGTAGTTCCCCTTTGTGCTTCTTTGTGTTCGTCGTGATTCCCCCGTAGGATCCCTCCAAACGTGAAAGATCATCCATCTAGGGTTCCATCCTACATCATCATGGTATCATGAGCCACGTTGATCACGTTTTTGGAGCCCCTACCCCGTGTTTTCTAGCTTGATTTTGTTGTTTTCGTCCTAATTCCGAAAATTCCCCACAAAAAATAGCCCCAAAAATTTTGTGATTTGTTTGTGAGTTGAGATTTTGTTGGATTTGGTCCATGGATTTGTGTTGCTGCATGTGGATCTAGCTTTCCCCACCCTCCACACCCTTTTCCATCCACCATAGCACTCAGTTTCGACCTCCCCATCTTCTTCTTCCCCGGAAATCTCGCAGTTCTTCTTCCCGAGCCCGATTTCCGCCCAGGCTCCGGACGACCGGAACAGGTCGGACGTCCGACGAAGTCCGGGCGACCGTAAAAACCCGGATGTCCATGAAACCCTGACGAAACTGAAGTTTGTCAGTTCCTCCACAACCACAACCCCACATTCCATCACCTCTTCCAAACCCACATACACCACCATCTTCCCCGATACCCCCTATGACGATTTTGACACAATTTGGTCTTTGAGATTTTGAGTTGTGGATCCCGTATCCTTTTGTGTTTCGGCTATCTAGGTACGGTTGACGTCATCACCACCACGGCTCATCTTCGCAAGGGTCTCATCATTGCAAGGACGGTAACTTCGACGACATCTTGGTCATAACTTGCAATTGCATTGATAACCCACATTGCCTCATTTTGCGTAGCTTACCCATCGAGACTAGCCGTTGAGTATTGCAGGCAACGTGACTTGTGCACATTAGTGATCCTACTCCAGAGCATACATACCATACAATAGTGGTGCATATCTTGAGATCAACTTCTGTGTCACAAAGTTGTCATAGCATACACAATTGCTACCTTTGTTCATGAAGTTTTGCATGAGAAAAGAGCTCAAAAGTAAAAGAGCCAACCAAGCTTTTAAGCAAAGAGGAAAGATAAGCAAAGAGCTTATGAGCAAGAACCATAGCATCATATAACATTAAGATTGTCATATCCGATCATCTTGGATCATAACACCGAAATATCATACATATAGCATACTTGGGATAGAGATCGTTGCATTTTTTCCTAGTAGGTTGTGCACAAGTTTGCGTATCCGCCTATTTGGCAATCGTGCTAGCGTCTCTCTAGTATTGTGCAACAAGAGCATTTCGTGGTTTCCACATTTTGGCTCAATTTTGGATTGTACAATCCCATTTATCTATTTGCGTGTGTGTTTCCGTGTACCCATACTTGCTTGGTCTACTTGTTGCATTTGCAAATTTGTGAATCTTTTCCAACATTATTGAAGCTCACTTACTATTGCATCAAATTTTGTGCCACCATCCTAACCAAGCTCCACCATAAGCTTTTACGTGTGTAGGTGTGATAACCGACAAGAATTGGTACCAACAGTGCTATTTCATTGTCCGCATTTGAGTGGACTTGATCCATCTTCAACTTCGGTCAAGGTACATTTGGTACACGTTCTTTTCCTTCTACCACTTACAGTTTGCTTGGTATGATGGATAGGACAAGTTCTTCTACCAATCCAATTCTCATCGAGAACAGCGACGACATGTCATCATTCGTCACAAAGAGCCACCTCTTTGGTGCTCAAAGGGCATTACACCAAGAGCAACAAGCTATGAGCGACCGCATAGACAACCTCGCCACTGACTTGCGACTCTCCGAGCAACGTACAAGAGACTACTTCGATAACAAGTTTGACTCTCACAAGCAAGAGAATGATCCAAGAATGGACGAGATCCGCGCTTTGATGAGGAACCGGCATCCTTCCACTTCCTCATCCTCAAGACGGAGCCGCTCAAGTCGACACTCTGACGACACCTTCTCCAACACAAGTACACCGTCCTCGACCATTCTTTGACGAGTCGCGCGTCAAGACCGGCATGCATCTCGGAACCCGCTACATGACAAGCATTCACAAGAACAACTCGATGAGCAAATCCCTCGTCCTCAATCAAGCCAAGTCGCTTTTGCTCAAGCTCAAGAACGACAACAACTACGGCGCCAAGAGGAAGAACGAGCGCGTCTACACCAAGAGGAACAAGACGCCGAGGCTCAACGTCTTCAAGAACAACAACGAGAAGCGCAAGCTCTTGAGGCGCAACGTGCCCTTCAAGAATCAAGTCGAGCCATCGCCAACCGAAATCGCGAATGGCGCAATCAAGAGGAAGCCCTTTGAGGGAGTCCTGGACTAGGGGGTGTCCGGATAGCCGAACTATCATCATCGGCCGGACTCCAAGACTATGAAGATACAAGATTGAAGACTTCGTCCAGTGTCCGGATGGGACTTTCCTTGGCGTGGAAGGCAAGCTTGACGATACGGATATGTAGATCTCCTACCATTGTAACCGACTCTGTGCAACCCTAGCCCTCTCTGGTGTCTATATAAACCATATGGCTTTAGTCCGTAGGACGAACAACAATCATACCATAGGCTAGATTCTAGGGATTAGCCTCTTTGATCTCGTGGTAGATCTACTCTTGTAACACACATCATCAATATTAATCAAGCAGGACATAGAATTACCTCCATCAAGAGGACCCGAACCTGGATAAAACATCGTGTCCCTTGTATCCTGTTACCATCCTCCTAGACGCACAGTTCGGGACCCCCTACCCAAGATCCACCGGTTTTGACACCGACATTGGTGCTTTCATTGAGAGTTCCTCTGTGCCATCGTAATCAGGAAGGATGTCTTTTACTGTCTTTAAAGACGGCGCCGTCGTCAAGGGAGCTTTGGCCGCCGGCCAAATTATCCGGCTAGGTGGTTTTCTTATGACCGCCTGTTCGGCCACCGCTCTGACGATGACCTCTCAGGTCATCAAAAGCGATCTTCATGTCAGCTCGGAATTCGCCGAGCAGCTAGATCCGATTGAGCTCTCCTTCGTAAATGAGCTCTTGGATCGCATCGCCGCCCTGGGAGTCGCTACAGACTACGATCAGATTGGTCTTAAAACCGATCTGAGAGAAATTAACTCTCCCCAGGCTACCCACCATGTTGTTGTGGTAGAGGAACAATGCGGCGACTCTTCTTCTATGTTAAAAACCAGCTATGTCCGGATTCCCGATCCCTCCATGCTGGATTCCCGCTAAGGGATGGACGTCAATCAAATACTGAACCTAAAGTCAGGCATCGGACCAGATTTGTTGGAAGGCATCCAACAAACCAAGCTTCCAAATCCGGAAACTTCTTGGCCTTTGAGCCTCAGATCGGGCGGGGTTCCGAACTTAATTCCACCCGCCCACCCAAACATAAGCGATCTATCTCAAATACGACAAGAGCCTTATGAAACAGTACATCATTACTGGGCCAGATTCCTCCTGGTTATGAACAGGATAAAGGACTGCCGTGAAGAAACCGCGATTTCAATTTTTTGCAATAATTGCATGGACAAGGGAATCATAAACGCCATAAGTCGTCGCGAAGTTACACGCTTCACCGACCTAGCGACCATTGTACAAAAATAATGTGCGATGGAGAGCGCCTGGAAAACCGAAACCAGGTATTGGGACAATCCGGCCCTGAATACAACCCTAGTCCGAAATAAAAGGGTGCGTCATACTCAAGCACCTGGATTAAAAACCAAAAAGGCAAAAACCCCTAAAGGGCACGGAACCGTACTGGAGGGATGGCTCAACGGACCCTGCAAAATCCACAGTACGGAGGGCGCCACTCCAACACATAGCCTTCGAGCATGTTGGATACTACGGCAGGTGGCCAAAAGTGGCGAAGGCTTTCTAGCCCCGGACAACTAGCCCAACAGTACCAGTACGGTATTAACAGTCTACGAGACTTTCGCATCAAATAACATGCGGAAGCGAACAATCCGCAGCCTCGCCGAAGTCTACCAAGTAGCATCAACGAATCCATGGAGCGACACAGCTTTCACCTTCAATGCCAGCGATGAACCTAAATTCCGAACAGCTCGAGCACCAGCCGCATTGGTCCTCAGTCCGATAGTGGACGGCTTTCGTCTTACCAAGGTACTCATGGATGGCGGTAGCGGATTAAACCTCATCTATGAGGAAACCCTTCAAAAATGGAAATTGACTAGAGCCGCATTGAGCGAAGCAGCACAACCTTCAAGGGAATAATCCCTAGTTGAGAAGTACGCTGCACAGGAAAAATCCCACTAGACGTAGTGTTCGGCTCGCCGGACAACTACAAGTCCGAACAGGTCATGTTCCAAGTGGACCCATTCGGCAGCGGATATCACGCCTTGTTAGGGCGAGAGGCATTCACAATCTTCCAAGCTATACCCCATTACGGGTACATGAAGCTCAAAATGCCCGGGCCAAATGGAATAATCACTCTCGTCAGTGATCCAGATATAGCACTCCGCGCTGAAAATAAAACAGCCGCACTGGCCCTAGAGGCATTATCCGAAGCCCTAGCGGCAGAGGAACTCACTATGCTGCGCTCCATGATGGATAGGGACGATGTGATACTCGATAAGAGGTCTAAGTCCACCTCTTTTAAACCAGCAGATGAAATAGTCAAATTCCAGGTCCATCCAACGGACCCCACAAACACGGCCTCCATTGGGGCACAATTAAATCCTGATGTAGAAGCCGCACTACGAGAATTCCTTCGGGAAAATTGGGACATTTTTGCCTGGCACCCCTCAGACATGACAGGAATCCCACGCAGGCTGGCAAAGCACAGCCTAAATATCCTAAAAGGATTCAAGCCAGCCAAACAGGCTCTTCGACGATTTTCCGAACCCAAAAGACATGCAATGGGAGAGGAGCTAGACAAACTCTTAGAAGCCGGATTCATCAGAGATATAAAACATCCGGACTGGCTAGCCAACCTGGTAATGGTACCAAAAACGGACAAATCATGGTCCCTTTGTGTTGATTTCAAAGACCTTAACAAGGCCTATCCAAAGGACCCTTTCCCTCTCCCTCGCATCGACCAAATCATCGATGCTACCGCAGGGCACGATTCATTGTGCTTCCTCGACGCATACTCTGGTTACCGTCAAATCAAGATGGCGGATAATAACCAGGCAGCAGACATGTTGGCACGCATCGGCGCAAAACGTGACGCCGTCCCTCCAAACATCTTCCTGGAGCGGCTCTTTAAGCCATCCGTATTATGGGAAGAGGAGTCCGGAAATAACAATCCGGAACCAACTGCATCACCTAACGCAGAACATTATGACACAATCGGTGGCTCAGCCAATGAAATAAGAGATTCAGTCCACGAAATACTAGCAGTAATTGCCCGATCGACGGAACCATTCATAGCCTACTTAATCAGGCAGGAACTTCCCGAAGACCAAAATGAGGCCCGCTGCATAGTTCGGCGATCTAAAGCCTACAAGGTCCATGAGGGAGAACTTTATAAGAAAAGCACAACCGGAGTCCTTCAAAGGTGTATCTCCGAAGAGGAAGGGCGAAATCTCCTTGCTGAAATTCACACCGGACTCGGCGGGCACCACGCCGCCGCCCGGGCCCTTGTTGGCAAGGCCTTCTATACAGGATTTTATTGGCCGACCGCCCGGGCAGATGCTCAGGACTTAGTCCAACGATGCGTCGGTTGCCAGCTCTTTGCTAATCAGAGCCACATGCGACCCACCGCCCTCAAAACTATACCCATTACTTGGCCGTTCACGGTCTGGGGGCTTGACATGGTTGGACCCCTTAAAGGGGGAACCCACAAGCACAAATACTTATTGGTCATGGTGGATAAATTCACCAAATGGATAGAGGCCAAGCCGGTTAAAACGGCAGAATCCGGACCTGTGATAGACTTCATATCCGGGGTAGTACACCGTTTTGGCGTCTCCCACAGCATCATCACTGATAACGGCATGAATTTCACGCCAGACGAGGTTAAACTCTGGTGCAAAAACATGGGCATCAAGCTCGACTACGCTTCAGTCTACCACCCTCAAACTAATGGTCAAGTGGAACGAGCAAATGGTCTAATCATGAGAGGCATCAAACCCAGATTAGTGCGGTCCCTCACGGAATCTAACACGCACTGCGTAGAGGAGCTCGACTCCGTACTCTGGGGCTGCGGACCATGCCAAACCGCACAACAGGATTCACACCATTTTTTATGGTATACGGCGCTGAGGCAGTTTTGCCCTGCGATATAATTCATGACTAACCTCGCGTGTGCATGTACGAGGAAAGAGAAGCCGAGTTGGATCGGCTGGACAGTTTGGATGCTTTAGAGGAGGATCGCGACGTGGCAAAATCCCGTTCCGCATTCTATCAACAGCAGGCTCGAAGATATCAAAGCAGAGAAGTACGGGCCAAAACTTACAATGTTGGCTAGCTAGTTCTACGCCTGCCGGACAAGAAAAAGGACAAACTTAAGCCCAAATGGGAATGTTCCTTCATCATCGACCAAGTCCTTACTGGCAGTGCATACCGTCTACGCAACGCATCTGACAACCGACTCGAGCCAAACCCATGGAACGCAGCCCGTCTCCGAAGATTTTACGCCTAGCGCCGGACTCAGGGTTCGTCTCCTTCCTCCGTCCACCTTTCATGTTTTTTCGCTGTCTTTGTTTTCCCTCCTTTTCCTCCCTCTTTCAGTACAAACCTCTTGAGAGCTAATCTACGCTTTGTTGGCACTCACTCGATGTGCTACTCGCACTCGTTATACCTAGGGGCTTCTTTAATAGAAGCTTATTTATATGGGCATCATGCCCACCACATGTGTCACACTTCCGCATGTACCTTTTGATCACCATTATATGCATCGATATGACTTAAGGTTTGGCCAAGCCGGGTTGCCTAGCTCCTGTGCTTACGCCTACGTTCCTGATTGTTCGGCTAGGAGGTAAAGGGAGCACCTCCGCGATTGTTACTGCCGGGTCAGCCGGATGTGTACCTCAGACTGGGTGAAGCCGAAGGCTAGCGTTCTTAAGGGAATATTCGGTCGGTGACCTGAAAATGATTTATTACCTACTTATTTATCTGCCCCCAGATGCTTTTTCTGCTATTTTCGCAGTCCGGACATGCACTTTAGGGCATGCCTCCCAGGGAAAGGAACCCTTAACGGAACTATTCTCCCTGGAAGATGTTTCTTACTAACCATGTAATATAACATAGCTAGTTGGGCACTTGTCTGATAAAGCAATTATGACCCCTACGCCTTGTCTCCATGCATGCCCCGGTTCTTTTATAACCGTAAGGGTATTCGGACACACTCCTGACTGTTGGGTCCCGAGGTTGAAGCGAAAAGGTCCGCAAAGGTAAACGATCTACAATCCGGCTAGAAGGCATTTTACATGTCATTTTAAAATTACATCGTCAAACAGACTGATTGTACTCCTCTTCAATCCCATCTAACAAGCTGTCTAATTTATAGTCCTGTTGGGAATATTTCGCGGCCAACTCTACTTGGCCGTACATCAAGCTCACAGGGATCTCCTTCCCATCGGGCCACATAGGTCCGACCTCGGCCATGTGGTTTGGGTCAGCCTTCGGGTACCGCGTCTTCACCATGGCCCAGGCCTCCCTGGCGCCTTGACGGCAGGCCGACATATTCCACAGACGGAGACTTCGCCGTACTCCCTGAAGCTTCTCAGCAAGCCCTCCAAGGCCCTCAGGTAGGGAGACGGATGGCCATAAGGCTTGAACGACGTTGCTCATCGCCTGCCGAACACGTTCGTGCAGTTGCAGCAGCTCGGGAAGAGGGTCTCCCGTGGAACCAGGCATCTCCTCCGCCGGACGACCCGTGAGCACACCTACAGACACATTTCTGTCAATCGACTTCCTCGCCGAACTCTTCTTTTCAAAGAGTTTGCTCAAGCACTTACTATAAATGCCGCGACGAAGCCGCCGATTCTCCTTTACGGAGTTAGACAGCTGGACCCGAACATCTTTTAGTTCTTCGCCCAGCTGGGTGTTGGCATCTTGGAGTTTGTTCCTCTCCTGCTGCACCCTCATAAGCACCCTCTCGCCGGCCTTCAACTAGCGCAGCAGCTGTTGCTTGTCCGGATCTAGTCCGGCACCCTCTGCAATATTATTGTCAGACTATACACACACGCCGCACTTCATAAAATACTTATTTTTCAAAATATGAATTACCAGAGGGGGTCTCCGTGGCTCCCCCGGCAGCGGCTAGTGCGGCCTCAAGTTGGGCCTTGCATTCTTGAAGCTGCTGAGACAGGTGTGTATTCTTCTCAGTAAGATCCTGCATAACAAATGATCCTTAAATCCGTTAGTTTAACTGTTTTAAGTCTCGGAGGCTACTGGCATATATAACTATTAAAATTCCTTACCCGTATGTCCTTTACATATTGCTCTGTGGCTCTGGTTAAACCATCTTGAGCGACACGGAGGTGCGCGTCTCCCGCATTAAAGGAATTTAACGCCTCAGGGGAGAAACACGCGTCACGAAGAACTGTCCGACGGCGCCTGTGATTCATGGTGCTCTCCACCTCAGACCTGGTGGCGGACAACCTGTCATCATCCTCCGTTGGAGGAGCATCCGGCTCGCGCCTTGCGCTCGCCTCCCCCTCCGGACCAGGCGTTGGAGCCTGGCTGGCGGAGGCTTGGTGGACACCCTCTCCGGACTCAGTCCAGCGAGCGCTCTTTCTCCTGGAAGAATCATGAGCATTAATATGCCTCCCAGGAGTCTTTCCCTTAAAAGACAATGGTGCACCATAACTTTGCGGCGACGTTTCGATTCACGCCGCACTCCTCTTCCGCCTGCTAGGCCGCACTGACCTCATTTGATCAGTCACCGCAGGCTCAGCTTCCTGCCGTAAAGGCACCTCCTGCCAAGCACCATTGGTACACGGTGGTCAGAAATAAGCATTAAAAAAGTAACGGTGTCAGGACTTCGGTCGTACTCACCTGGGAAGCCAGACATAAACCGGGGTAGTCAGCCGTAATGGTGACTAAAGCATTGTCTATGCTGAGCTGGTGGAACACCCCGTCAATCAAATCCACCTTTATGTCCGGATCCTCTTCGGATGACGGATCAAGGGATCTTCCCGGATCCTCGGGTTGTGGAGTTGGGCTTTCCATGCCCGCCACATCCCGCCGTATTTCCTGCGTCGAAATCATAAAGTAAGACACTTACCTTTGAAAGCACGGATCAGATTTATAAGCGTCCGCTTACCCAGCTCTGAGGGTTATTCATGGAGAATCCATTCAATGGATTCGTGCGGAGGAAGTCCTCCTTCTCCCCCTTGTACAAGCCGGACAGGATCTTCACCAGATCGGCGGCCGATCCCGGCCCTGTGCGGCCATGACGGGTGGCGTCATTCTCCCCGTTAAAATCCCACATAGGGTGGCCCCTATATTGGAGCAGCTGCACCGCTCGCATAATGCATGTGGCCATGACTCCAATCATGGTTAATCCGGAATGGGCTAGTAGCCGTATCCGGCTTATCAGATAGTGGACGCTCCTATCATCTTCCCGTTGAGGGCTCTGCGGGCGCCAACTCAGGCGTTTCTTCAGAGGAGCGTTGCTAAACTCCGGGAGGCCGATCCGAACTAGATCCGGCAGCGGGGCACCTTCCATATAGAACCACTCCGAAGGCCAGTCTTCGGACGCCTTCTTCGGGGTTCCAGATAGATATCCGGTCCCGGTGATGCGCCATATTTCGGCTCCGCCCACTTGACATATCGAACCCCCGTGAGAATGGGGTACGAGGCAAAACAACCTCTTCCACAGTGCAAAATGGGGCTCGATGCCCAAGAACAGCTCGCAAAGAGCTACAAAGCCCGCGATGTGCAAAATGGAGGCAGGCGTGAGGTGGTGAAGTTGGAGTCCATAGAACTCCAGGAGCCCCCGGAGAAACGGATGTATAGGAAATCCGAGTCCCCTTATTAAGTACGGGACGAAGCATACCCGCTCTCCTTTGGAGGGATTGGGGACGCTCTCCGCCTGCTTCCCACCCTTGTAGGTGGCCAGTCCGGCTCGAACCAGAACCATAAAGGCCAGGGGAAGGTATCCCTCTGCTTGGAACGTCACTAACTCGCTATGCGGGACTGAGCATCTCCTCCAATCTCCTAGCTGAGGATTGGGAGCGCGAGAAGAGGAGCCGCATCGACTGTCCATGTTGGAATGGATTTTTTGTCAGATGCGCCTCGATGAGTACTTGCGGAAGGAGGATGGTGTGACTTGGATCTGGATCCTCGCCTCTCTTATAGGCAGCTTATTCGCGCAGCTAGGGGGTAAAACGTAAGAATACCCTGGCTTTTCACATTTGTACAACACGTGGAAGAAGGTCATTATTGGACGTGGAAGCCAAGGAGCGCAACATTTATGAAGCAACCGGACACTATCCGGCAAACACCTAGAGCGTGAAGGAGAACCCGCCTTGCAAACGCCGAAGACAACATACGCGCCGGACTCGTCGTCATTGAAGCCTTGTTCGGGGGCTACTGAGGGAGTCCTGGACTAGGGGGTGTCCGGATAGCCGAACTATCATCATTGGCCGGACTCCAAGACTATGAAGATACAAGATTGAAGACTTCGTCCCGTGTCCGGATGGGACTTTCCTTGGTGTGGAAGGCAAGCTTGGCGATATGGATATGTAGATCTCCTACCATTGTAACAGACTCTGTGTAACCCTAGCCCTCTCCGGTGTCTATATAAACCGGATGGCTTTAGTCCGTAGGACGAACAACAATCATACCATAGGCTAGCTTCTAGGGTTTAGCCTCTTTGATCTCGTGGTAGATCTACTCTTGTAACACACATCATCAATATTAATCAAGCAGGACGTAGGGTTTTACCTCCATCAAGAGGGCCCGAACCTGGGTAAAACATCGTGTCCCTTGTCGCTTGTTACCATCCGCCTAGACGCACAGTTCGGGACCCCCTACCCGAGATCAGCCAGTTTTGACACCAACACCCTTCGAGAAGAAATCCAAGAGAGGAACTACCAACCGCGTGTGCAACGCCAAGCTCCACAAGACCCTCAACAAGCTCGTCAAGCTCCACAAGAACCTCAACAAGCTCGTCAAGCTCCACCTCAACCTCAAGTTCAACAAGAGCAAGTTGATCATGTACTTCCTCCGCGCCAAGAGCAACATGAGGATGACTATCCTCCTCGTCAGGGACGTCATCATCACCATCGCCAACAACACAATGAAGAGCAACGCTATGGCAAGCTCAAGTTCACAATGCCCAAGTTCAATGGAAGCAATGATCCGGAAGAGTACCTCTCATGGGCATTGAAGGTCAACAAAATTTTCCGCTTGCACAATTATGAGGAAGAGAAGAAGATTGCTATGGCATCACTTGAGTTCCAAGATTAAGTACTCATATGGTGGGAACAAGTACTTGAACGCCGTCAAGCAAGAGGTGAACAACCAATCACCACTTGGGCTCAAATGAAGGATGTCATGCAGGCACGCTTTATACCAACCTACTACAACCGCGATCTCTTCAAGAAGCTACAACTCCTCAAGCAAGGAACAAAGAGTGTTGAAGAATACTACAAGGAAATGGAGATAGCCATGATTCGAGCCAATGTCACGGAACATGATGAGCAAACAATGGCACCTTTCTTGAATGGACTCAATCATCCCATCAAGAAGATTGCCGACTTCCAACCTTATTCCAACCTCATTCAGCTCGTACATCAAGCAACCAAGGCGGAACATCAAGTGCAAGATGACTTCAAGTACGCCAAGTACTCCTCCAAAACTTACGGCTTCTCCAACACCCAAGCTTCAACGACTCCTCCAACATCTACATCAACCAAACCTTCGCAAAGCAACGACGACAAGTCAAGTTACAAGAAAGCTTCGGCAAGTTCAAGTCGTCTTCCTACTACGACAAGCAACTTCAAGCCGCGTGCCTCATAATCTACTCCAACCGATGAGACCGTCAAAACAAGATCCTTCAAGTGTTTCACTTGCGGCGGTCGAGGCCACAAGTCCTACCAATGCACGAACAAGCGCACCATGATCCTCAACGACGACGGCACATATGACTCAATGAGTGAAGAGGAGATGGAAGCCCTTGAGCAAGTGGCCATGCACCGGCGCGTGAACGAGGATGAAGATGATCAAGTCTTTTGTGATGAGGATTTGAGCCCCGCTCTCGTTGTCTCCAAAGTCTTGACACTTCAACATCAACAACAAGAAGACCAACGATGCCACATCTTCCACACTAAGGCCGGCATCAATGGACGGTCCGTCAAGGTCATCATCGATGGAGGTAGTTGCCACAACTTGGCAAGTGAAGAACTATGTTCAAAGCTTCAATTGGTCAAGAGGAAGCACCCGCACCCCTACAAGGTTCAATGGCTAAGTGACTCCGGCACTATACGAGTCGAGCATACGGTCCAAGTATCATTCCAAATTGGTGCTTATGAAGACATTTTGGAGTGTGATGTGGTCCCAATGACCGTTTGCCACCTCCTTCTTGGTCGACCATGGCAATTCGACCGTGGTGTCATCCACAATGGGCGCACCAATCATTATAGCTTCAAAATTAAAGGGAAGGAATATGTGCTACGGCCTATGTATCCTAGTCAAGTGATAGCCGACAAGCAAGCCACCAATCATGGAAAGACGAGTGAAAAAGTGAGTGAGAGCCACAAGCCAAATTTGAGCGCCTCTTCGCCTAGAGAGAAAAACCTCATCCTATTTGCCACCAAAAGTGAGATAAGAGAAGTGTGTGAGAACCCATCGAGTGTGATGCCCTTCGTCCTTGTGTGCAAAGATGGAGAGCCAACAACTAACACTACTAGGAAAAGGCCTACTAATGGCGCACCTAATTTGGCCATTAATGGCGCATTAGTGGTGCGCCGTTAGTGCCACGCCATTAGTATATTTTACTAATGGCGCACCAGCTGGTGCGCCATTAGAATAGCCCACGGTGCGCCATTAGTACAGGACACTGGTGCGCCATTAGTATAGGCCATGGTGCGCCATTAGTATTTTTGAATTTTGAAGGCGGGAAAATAGTAGTGGCGCACCGTCTAACCCCCACCGTGCGCCATTGCTATTTTTGAATTTTGAATTTGGATCTGGATCACGATTTTTTTGCCCATTTTTTGGTCGTTTTTTTTGCTCGTTTTTTTGCACGATATTATTTCAAATTTTGTTCCCGTTTTTGGATCTTGTACGTTCTTTTGCCGTGTTCTTTTGCCGGAGAGGAGTTCGCCGGAGAGGAGGAGGAGGTGACCGCAGAGGCGCCCGCCTACATCGCCGGAGAGGAGGACGAGGTCGCCGGAGAGGAGTTCACTGGAGCATCGGATAGGAGGAAGGAGAAACCATGAGGGGATGGGAGGAGAGGAGGGAGGAGGAGCTCACCGGAGAGGAGGCAGGAGGAGCTCACCGGAGAGGAGGCAGGAGGAGCTCACCGGAGAGGAGGGAGGAGGAGCTCACTGGAGATGAGGGAGGAGGAGCTCACCGGAGAGGAGGTAGGAGAAACAGTGAGGGGAGGGGAGGGGAGGAGAGGAGAGGTGGAGGAGGTCGCCGGAGAAGAGGAGGAGGAGGAGGTCGCCGGAGAGCAGGAGGGTAGTATGGTGGAGGAGAGAAGGGAAGATGGAGTGGAGGAGTGGAGGAGAGGTGGAGTGGAGGAGAGGTGGAGTGGAGGAGAGGTGGAGTGGAGGAGAAGAATGAAGAGGTAAGGAGGAGAGGACACGCCCAGCCATATATACGGCATAGTAATGGCGCACCGCGGGCAGGTGCGCCATTAGTAACTTTTTTTTATTTTTTTATTTATTTTGAATTGTGAAGGCGAGAAGATACTAATGGCGCACCATGGGCAGGTGCGCCATTAGTAAATTTTTTTATTTTTTTTATTTTGAATTTTGAAGGCGGGAAGATACTAATGGCGCACCACGGGCAGGTGCGCCATTAGTAACTTTTTTTTTTGAATTTTGAAGGCGGGAAGATTGTAATGGCGCACTATGGGTAGGTGCGCCATTAGTAAGTTTGAGTTTTTTTGAATTTTTTTGCCTCTAGATCTTGAAAGCCCCGTAACTTTTCGAGTAAATGATTTTTCATATAAAAAACTTTTTCATCCGAGTTCGTATGCAAAAGTTATGCCCATTTTACAAATTTCCACAGAGATTTTGCAAACAAAGTCGAAATTCATATTTGTAACTTTTCCCTTCAACTAGACAACATATTACATGGGAAACTTATTTTCTTTTATTTTTTTGACATATCCATCATTTTCTTTTATTTTTTTTAAAACTGAAAAGGCGATCCACAAGGGGGGGGTGCATTCGGTGTAGGGGCAAGTTAGTAAAGGCGCACCGTGGGGTGGTGCGCCATTACTAGTTAAAACTAGTAATGGCGCACCGAGATATGGTGCGCCATTAGTAACAAATATTTTTTTTATTTCTTTTTTACTTTTTTTCCAACACTACTAATGGCGCACGGGGGATGTTTTGCACCATTAGTATGTCAACTAGTAATGGCGCACGACGGACATGGTGCGCCATTAGTAACAAAAAAAAATATGTTTTTTTTTAAAACTACTAATGGCGCACCACACAAGAGGTGCGCCATTAGTAATATATTACTAATGGCGCACCGAGACATGGTGCGCCATTAGAATATAGTAATGGCGCACCACATGTCTGGTGCGCCATTAGTGGCCATTCCATCTATAGCCCTTTTTGTAGTAGTGTAACACCTCTCACGAGTTACCTTTAGTGTTTCAATCTCTTTTGCAGGAATTCAAAGATGTTTTCCCCGATGAGCTACCTCCGGGTCTACCTCCACTACGAGGCATTGAGCATCAAATCGACCTCATCCCCGGAGCGCCACTTCCAAAAAAAGCTCCATACCGTGTCAATCCCGAAGAAACCAAGGAGATTCAACGGCAAGTACAACAACTCATCGACAACGGTCAAGTATGTGAAAGCTTAAGCCCATGTGCCGTTCCCGTTATTCTTGTGCCTAAGCCAGATGGAAGTTTCCGCTTGTGTTCCGATTGTAGACCCATAAACGCCATTACCGTTCGTTATAGGCATCCCATTCCTCGCTTAGATGATATGCTTGATGAACTTAGTGGAGCCAACTTTTTCTTCAAAATTGATCTTAAAAGTGGCTATTATCAAATCCGCATTCAGGAAGGTGATGAATGGAAAACCGCTTTCGAAACAAAATTTGGCTTATATGAGTGGTTAGTGATGCCTATGGGTTTGTCGGAAGCACCCGGAACTTTCGTGCG
This sequence comes from Triticum dicoccoides, assembly GCF_002162155.2. Taxonomy (NCBI): domain Eukaryota; kingdom Viridiplantae; phylum Streptophyta; class Magnoliopsida; order Poales; family Poaceae; genus Triticum; species Triticum dicoccoides. The sequence goes on from NC_041381.1 coordinate 60,727,621, forward strand.
TCTTATGCATCATGTGCTTAGACCATACATTGGAGTCTTCGTTGTGGTTTACTTTGATGATATCCTCGTGTTTAGCAAAACCATGAAAGAGCACATTAATCATGTTAAATCTGTGTTGCAAACCCTCCGAAAGGAAAGCCTTTATGCGAACTTGAAAAAATGCACTTTTGGCGTTGACAAAGTGGTCTTCTTGGGTTTTGTTGTCTCTTCCAAGGGTGTCCATGTTGATGAAACTAAGATTCAAGCGATTAAAACTTGGCCCCAACCAACCAATTTGCAACAAGTGAGAAGTTTTCTTGGTCTTGCAGGATTTTACCGCCGCTTTGTGAAAAACTTTAGCACAATTGCCGCTCCTTTACATGCTTTGAGTAAGAAGAATGCTCCTTTTGTTTGGGGATCTTTGCAATCCACCGCTTTTGATGAGCTCAAGTCTTTACTTACTCATGCTCCGATTCTTGCTTTACCCAACTTTGACAAAACTTTTGAGGTTCATTGTGATGCAAGTGGTACCGGAATTGGCAGAGTTTTAATGCAAGAAAAACGAGCCATTGCTTATTTTAGTGAAAAACTCTCCGGTGCTCAACTCAATTATCCAATCTATGACAAAGAATTGTATGCTTTAGTACGTGTGCTACATGTTTGGGAACATTACCTTAGACCTCATGAATTTGTCATTCATACCGATCATGAAACGCTTAAGTACTTAAAAGGTCAAACTAAATTGAACAAGCGTCATGCCAAATGGAGTGAATTCATTGAATCTTTTCCTTATGTGATCAAGTACATTAAGGGTAAAGAAAATGTTGTTGCGGATGCACTTTCACGCATATGCATGCTTGTCACTAAACTTGAGTTGAATGTTATTGGTTTTGAGCATATAAAAGACTTGTATGAGCATGATCCTTGTTTTGCTACTCCTTACGCTAAGTGTTTGACACACACGTCTTGGGAACGATACTACATAAAGGATGATTATCTTATGAGAGCTAACAAACTTTACATTCCCGAGTCTTCTCTTCGTTTGCACCTTTTGCAAGAGGCTTATGGAGGCGGACTAATGGGACACTTTGGAAGCGACAAGACTTTCACCACGCTCTCCAAGAACTACTTTTGGCCCAAGATGTTTCGTGATGTCTCACGCTTCACCAACCGTTGCTCTACATGTCGCAAAGCTAAGTCTAAAGCTCAATCCCATGGTCTTTACATGCCCCTTCCCATTCCTTATCAACCTTGGGAAGACATTAGCATGGATTTCGTACTTGGTTTGCCTAGAACTCAAAATGGCAAGGATTCCGTCTTTGTTGCTGTGGACAGATTTTCTAAGATGGCACATTTCATTCCTTGCAACAAGATAGACGATGCTTCACATCTTGCCAATCTCTTTTGTAGGGAAATCTTGCGACTTCATGGATTTCCCAAGACGATTGTCTCGGATAGTGACGTCAAGTTCTTGAGTTACTTTTGGAAGACCCTATGTTCCAAGCTCGGAATCAAGCTATTGTTCTCTTTGGCATACCATCCTCAAACGGATGGCCAAACGGAGGTGACGAACCGTACACTCTCCACTCCACTTTGCGTGTTGATCAAGAAGAACATCAAGGAGTGGGAGGCGTGTCTACCCATCGCCGAGTACGCCTACAACCGTGCAAGACATTCCACGACCGGCAAGTCCCCCTTCGAGGTCGTCTACGGCTTCAACCCTTTGTCCCCATTGGACATTCTACCTCTTCCTCTACAAGAGCGAACCAACCTCGACGCAAGTGCTCGTGCAAGCTACATCAAGAAGATGCATGAACATACAAGGAACACCATCGAGAGCCAAGTACAACGACTAGCGACCAAGCTCAACATCAACAAGCAACCCATGGTATTGAACATTGGTGATCTAGTGTGGCTACATCTTCGCAAGGACGACTTCCCCAACGAACGCAAGTCCAAGCTTCTACCTCGCGCCGATGGCCGTTTCAAGATTCTAGCATGCTACAACGATAACGCCTACAATATCGACCTACCACGAGGCAAGTACAACATGAGAGACATCTTCAACGTCAAGGACCTCGCACCTTTCCATGGTGATGCACCTTTTGATCCGAGGTCGGATCTCTCCCAAGGGGGGGGGGAGATGATGCGGAGCATCCCTCGCTCATCCCCATGGACGTGCCTACATCTCCCTCAACACCACTTTGACCCATGACAAGATCCCGAGCTAAGGCTATCGAAGATAAGGTGAACTCGCTCCTCTCCGAACTCCCTCTTACTACTCACGAGACATGGCTACTACCTCATTCGGAGACTCTGTGTGTAATCAGGTACATGGAGGTAGGCCAAGGGTCTACTACTTGAAAGAGCCAAGACGGCGAGGACCCCAAGCATGATGGACAAGAAGAAGAGCTGCAGCAGAAGCTACAGGCATCGGACGTCCGACCCTGTCCGGACGTCCGACGAGTCCCAGGACACGGATGACCGGACCCTCTGGACGTCCGGTACCAGGCCATCCGTACCGAATCTATGGATGTCTGAGACGCTCCGGACGACCGGACGACCGACACCCGAGCCAAATCGACGGATGACCGACGGCCTCCTGACGTCCGGCCCCTCCAGAAGCTCCGGACGTTCGACCATCTACGGAAAACCGACGCGCCTACACCAGAGCTGAAATAGCGGACGTCCGAGCGCTCCCGGACGACCGGACCGTCCCGAGCCTCCGGACGTCCGATGCCTTCCGGACGTCTGACTCCTGAGTTACCAAACCTGCGGGCTGGAGCCCTTGTACCCCTTCGTTTTGACTTCCATTTGCACTAAGACTATAAATAGGACGCCCCCACCTCCTGGTACGGGTAGCATAGGTTTAGCTCATATTTTGTGTGAGAGCCTTGCTCATCCACTTGGCTACTTCTCCTCGGAGCTCAGGACCTCTTCGGAGAAGATCCCCCAAGCGGATTCAAGACCCCTTTATAGGGAAGACCCTCAAGACCTCCGTACGGAGAAGAACTATTCCTATGTATCCTTACCTTAGTTGATCCTGGATCTTATGTTACTCTATGTTGTCGGTGATCTAGCACTCGTGTGACTGATTCTATGTCGGTTTAGTGATACTCCCTCTCGTTTTCCCCGTGTTTCCCCTTTGTGCTTCCGTGTGTTCGTCGTGATTCCCCCGTAGGATCCCTCCAAACGTGAAAGATCATCCATCTAGGGTTCCACCCTACATCAAAAAGTAACTACTCACAAAGCATATTCATGTTCATAATTAGAGGTGTAATAATATGCATTAAGGATCTGAACATATGATATTCCACCAAGTAAACCAATAAGTATCAACTACAAGGAGTAATCACCACTACTAGCAACCCACATGTACCAATTTGTGGTTTTGGATACAAGATTGGATACAAGAGATGAACTAGTGTTTGAGAGGAGATGGTGCTGGTGAAGATGTTGATGGAGATTGACCCCCTCCCAATGAGAGTATTGTTGGTGATGACCTTGGTGATGATTTCCCCCTCCCGGAGGGAAGTTTCCCCGGCAGAACAGCTCTGCCAGAGCCCTAGTTTGGTTCCGCCAAGGTTCCGCCTCGTGGCGGCGGAGTTTCGTCCCGTAAGCTTGCCCACGATTTTTTCCAGGGTAAAAGCAATGATATAGCAGAAGATGGACACCGGAGGCCCACCAGGGGGCCTAGGAGATAGGGGGTGCGCCCTATAGGGGGGGCGCCCCCCTGTCTCCTAGACGGGGTGTGGCCCCCCTGGTGTATTTCTTTCGCTCAGAAATTCTTATTCATTCCAAAAAGTTGTTTCATGGAGTTTCAGGACTTTTGGAGTTGTGCAGAATAGGTTTCCAACGTTTGCTCCTTTTCCAGCCAGAATTCCAGCTGCCGGCATTCCCCCTCTTCATGGTAAACCTTGTAAACTAAGAGAGAATAGCCATAAGTACTGAGATATATTGTGTAATAACAGCCCATAATGCAATAAATATTGATATAAAAGCATGATGCAAAATGGACGTATCAACTCCCCCAAGCTTAGACCTCGCTTGTCCTCAAGCGGAAGCCGATAACGAAAAATATGTCCACATGTTTAGAGATAGAGGTGTCGATAAAAAATAAAATACGAAGAGGAGGGCATCATGATCAATCTTATAACGGTAACATATAAAGATTCCATTATATAATTTCTTATGCTCAAGTAACAATCAATTCACAATATCAAGTACGGTTCACAAACTTCATTAAGAACTAACAAACTATAATCTCAGTCATTGAAGCAATAGCAAATTATCATAACATCGGAAAGAGTCAACAATAGAGCTTTTCAACAAGTCCACATACTCAACTATCATATAGTCTTCTACAGTTGCTAACACTCACGCAATACTTGTGGTTATGGAGTTTCAGACGGACACTGAGAAAGATAGGGGATTATTGTGCGGCCTCCCAACGTATTCACCTTTAGGTCATGTCAACAATAATAGCCCATGCTAACGAACATCCAATTGGATATGTATATCACGATCTTTCAAACACGATGTGCTTGCCAAAGGATAAAATGAAAAAGGGAAAGGTGAAGATCACCTTGACTCAAGCACAAAATAAAATCATAAAGTAAGAACATGAAGTAAAAGATAGGCCCTTCACAGAGGGAAGTAGAGGATGTCATGCGCTTTTAGGGTTGGATACACAAAATCTTAGTACGAAAGAACGTCACTTTATATGTCACTTGTGTATGGACCTTTATTATGCAGTCCGCCGCTTTTATTGCTTCCATAACAAGATCGTATAAAGCTTATTTTCTCCGCACTAATAAGTCATGCATATTTAAGGAGCAATTTTTATTGCTTCCACCGATGACAACTTACTTGAAGGATCTTACTCAATCCATAGGTAGATATGGTGGACTCTCATGGGAAAACTGGGTTTAAGGGTGTTTGGAAGCACAAGTAGTATCTCTACTTGGTGCTGGGAATTTGGCTAGCGTCAGGGGGAAAGGCAAGCTCAACATGTTCAGAAGGTCAATGACAACATACTGTAACTGAGATGTGAGAAAACATAAACCATTACATTGTCTTCCTTGTCCATCATCAACTCTTTTACCATGTCATACTTAATGAGTGCTCACAATCATAAAAGATGTCCAAGATAGTGTATTTATATGTGAACCTCTCTTTCCTTATTACTTCCTATTAATTGCAACGATGACCAAAACTACGTTTATCAACTCTCAACAACCTTTATGCATCATAATTTCTATGTGTGAAGTTATTACTATCCACAAGATCAATATGAACTCTTTTATTCTTTTTATTTTTCTCAAGATCATAGCAACAAAGCAAAAGCCCTTGACTCAACACTAATCTTTATTATAGATAACTCACGGACTCGATTACAAAAAGAGAGCACTAAAAAAAACTCACACTACTTGATATCGAAACTTCAATCTACTAGATCAAGATACTACTAAAAGGATAGAACTAAATAAAATGGTAAAGATAGGAGTGTGATGGTGATACGATACTGGGGCACCTCTCCCAAGCTTGGTCGTTGCCAAGGGGAGTGCCCATACCCATGTAATTATGTCCTCGGAGGTGGTGAAGTAGGAGTTGTTGATGATGTAGGCTTGTCGTCCGTCTTCCAAGGCATAGGGTCTCCATCATAGAAGGATGATCGAGTCTCCGAGATCCTTAAATCTGCAGCCAAACTCATCCTCTTGAATCTATATTCAAACTCACAGTTCTGGTTTTGCAGGTCATAGATCTGGGCTAGGAGGTGCTCGATTTTCTCTTGAACCTTGAACATGGTCTCCCCAATGACTTTGGCATCCAGCTTGTGGTTATTGGTGAACTTCGTGATCATCATCTAGTTGGCGTTGAGTCCACGCTCCACCATCCCTTGGCACTTGGAAACTTGCTGCTCCACGGATTCGAGCTTTGTCTCCATGCTCCCGGTATGCCTTGGTCCCTCCACATCACGGATGTGCAGCACCCGCTCACGCATCTCAATGGTTTGAGGGTGTTGCAGCACCTCCGCAAGATAGGGGTTGATAACCCTCTCGAAAAACATGTCCTTGGGAGCGCTTGGAGACGACATGATGCTCTTAGATCTGAAACAGAAACAGCTCGAAACGAAAATAGAGGATATTTGCATGATACAGTGGTCAAAACCTTTTGGAGTATATATAATTAATTTTTACCGACCAAAATACGTAATATGCAAGAAAACAGAGTCCGGGAGGCACACGAGGTGTCCATGAGACAGGGGGCGTGCCCAGTAAGGGGGGGAGGGCGCCCTCCACTCTCGTGGGAGCCTCGTGTCCCTTTCGTACTACTTCTTTCTTCCTAAAATTCTTAAATAATCCAAAACTGATAAAAATTGCCATCGAAGTTGTTTTGGAGTCGGTTTACTTACCGTACCACAAACCTATTCCTTTTCGGAGTCTGGAACGTTCTGGAAAGTGTCCCTTATGTAATCCTCCGGGGTAACGGTTTCAATAATATTGGTTTCAACATTATGGCACCAGAACGATAGACCTCCTCGATAACGTACGGACCTTCCCATTTTGAGAGAAGTTTTCCTGTAGAAAATCTTAAACGAGAGTTGAATAATAATGCACAATATCCTACGTTAAACTCACGCTTTTCTATCCTTTTATCATGTCAGCGCTTGACTTTTTCTTTGAACAGCTTGGCATTCTCATAAGCTTGGGTTCTCCATTCATCAAGCAAGCTAATATCAAACAACCTCTTCTCACCGGCAAGTTTGAAGTCATAATTCAGCTCTTTAATAGCCCAATATGCTTTATGTTCAAGTTCAAGAGGCAAATGACACGCTTTTCCATAAACCATCTTATAGGGAGACATACCCATAGGATTTTTGTATGCAGTTCTATAGGCCCATAATGCATCATCAAGTTTTTTGGACCAATTCTTTCTAGATCTATTCACAGTCTTTTGCAAAATTTTGAGCTCTCTACTGCTCAACTCTACTTGACCACTAGATTGCGGATGCTAAGGAGATGCTATTCTATGATTGACATCATACTTAGCAAGCATCTTACGGAAAGCACCATGAATGAAATGTGAACCACCATCAGTCATAAGATATGTAGGGACTCGAAACCTCGGAAAAACAACTTCTTTAAGCATTTTAATAGAAGTGTTATGATCAACACTACTAGTTGGAATAGCTTCTACCCACTTAGTAACGTAATCAATAGCAACTAAAATATGTGTATAACCATTAGAGGCAAGAAAAGGTCCCATATAATCAAAGCCCCAAACATCAAACGGTTCAATAACAAGAGAATAATTCATAGGCATTTCTTGACGTCTACTAATATCACCAATTCTTTGGCATTCATCACAAGATAAGACAAACTTACGAGCATCTTTGAAGAAAGTGGGCCAATAAAAACTAGATTGTAGTACCTTGTGTGCAGTTCTATCTCCAGCGTGGTGTCCTCCATAAGATTCAGAGTGACACTTACGTAGAATCTGTTCCTGTTCATGCTCAGGCACACAACGTCTAATAACACCATCTACTCCTTCTTTATAAATGTGTGGGTCATCCCAAAAGTAATGTCTTAAATCATAAAAGAACTTTTTCATTTGTTGGTATGTGAAACTAGGTGGTATAAATTTAGCAACAATGTAATTAGCATAATCAGCATACCAAGGAGTAATACGAGAAGCATTGACAACCGCTAATTGTTCATCAGGAAAGCTATCATTAATAGGAAGTGGGTCATCAAGAACATTCTCTAACCTAGACAAGTTATCTGCAACGGGGTTCTCAGCTCCCTTTCTATCAATAATATGTAAATCAAACTCTTGGAGCAAGAGAACCCATCTAATGAGTCTAGGCTTAGCATCTTTCTTTTCCATAAGATATTTAATAGCAGCATGATTAGTGTGAATAGTAACTTTGGAATCAACAATATAAGGTCTAAACTTATCACATGCAAACACAACTACTAAAAACTCTTTTTCAGTAGTAGCATAATTTCTATGGGCAGTATCAAGAGTCTTACTAGCATACTGGATAACATTCAGTTTCTTATCAACTCTTTGCCCTCAAACAGCACCTACAGCATAATCACTAGCATCGCACATAATTTCAAAAGGTAAATTCCAATCAGGTGGCTGAACAACAGGTGCAGTGATCAAAGCTTTCTTAAGTGTTTCAAATGCTTCTACAGAATCATCATGAAAGACAAAAGGAATATCTTTCTGCAATAAGTTAGTCAGAGCCCTAGAGATTTTAGAAAAGTCCTTAATGAACCTCCTATAAAAACCAGTATGACCAAGGAAACTTCTTATACCTTTTATGTCCTTGGGACATGGCATCTTATCAATAGCATCAACTTTAGCTTTATCAACTTCAATACCTCTCCCGGAAATCTTATGCCCTAAGACAATGCCTTCATTAACCATAAAGTGACACTTTTCCCAATTCAGGACGACACTAGTGTCTTCGCATCTCTGCAAAAATCGATCAAGGTTGCTCAAACAATTATCAAAGCAGGATCCATAAACAGAAAAGACATCCATGAATACCTCGCAAATCTTTTCACAAAAATCAGAGAATATAGCCATCATGCATCTTTGAAAGGTAGCAGGTGCATTACATAAACCAAAAGGCATACGTCTATAAGCGAAAGTACCGAAAGGGCAAGTAAAAGTAGTTTTTGCTTGATCTCCCGCTGAGACAGGTATTTGAGAGAAACCAGAATAACCATCTAGAAAGCAGAAATGTGTATGTTTGGATAGTTTTTCTAGCATTTGATCAATAAAAAGTAAAGGGTAATGATCTTTCTTAGTAGCTTTATTTAGTTTACGAAAATCAATTACCATCCTATAACCTGTAATAATTCTTTGCGGGATCAATTCATCTTTATCATTAGGAACAACGGTAATACCTCCCTTTTTAGGAACTCAATGGACAGGGCTTACCCATTCGCTATCAGCAACGGGATAAATTGTACCTGCCTCAAGGAGCTTTAGTATCTCCTTTCTTACCACTTCTTTCATTTTAGGATTTAGTCGTCGTTGAGGATCTCTAACTGGATTGGCATCGTCCTCCAATTTAATTTTGTGTTGGCATAACATGGGACTAACACCTTTAAGATCCTCCAGAGTATATCCAATAGAAGCTCGGTGCTTCTTCAGAGTTTTCAATAATCTTTCTTCTTCTTGCTCTGAAAGGTTAGCACTAATAATAACAGGATATATTTTCTTTTCATCAAGATAAGCATACTTGAGATTATCAGGTAAAGGTTTGAGTTCAAACACGGGATCACCCTTGGGTGGAGGGGGATCCCCAAGAATTTCAACGGGAATGTTATGTTTCAAGATAGGTTCCTGTTTAATTAATAATTCGTCTATTTCCCTTCTTTCTTTCATAAACATATCATTTTTACTAGGTAATTTGTCTAGCAAATATTGTTCTAACGGGTCAGTAGGAGGCACAACAATAGAAGCAAGACCAATTATTTCATCTTTACTAGGTAATTCTCTATCATGGGGTTGTCTACGAAATTTAGGAAAATTAAACTCATGAGTCATATCATCTAAGCCAATCGTAACAACATCCCTTTTGCAATCAATCGTAGCTTTAACAGTGTTCAAGAAGGGTCTACTGAATATAATGGGACAAAAGGCATCTTGTGGAGAACCAAGAACAAGAAAATCAGCAGGGTATTTGACCTTCCCACACAAGACATCAACATCTCTAACAATCCCAAAAGGCTTAATAGTATCTCTATTAGCAAGCTTAATTGTGACATCAATATCTTCTAATTGAACAGGTGAAATGTCATGCTTAATTTCTTTATATAAGTCATAGGGTATTGCACTAGCACTAGCACCCATATCACATAAGCCATGATAGCAATGATCTCCTATTTTAACAGAAATAACAGGCATGCCTACAACGGGTCTATGTATCTTAGCGTCTGGTTTTGCAATATTAGCAGCTTCATCACAGAAATAAATAACATGCCCATCTAAATTATCATCCAAGAGATCTTTAACAATATCAATACTAGGTTCAACATTGATTTTCTCAGGAGGTGAATAAGTCCTAGTATTACTCTTACGAACAACAGTCGAAGTTTTATCATGATCCTTTATCCTAACACGGAAAGGTGGTTTCCCAACATAAGTAGTAGGAACAATAGAATCACTATAAGTAATAGTCTTTTCTTCAACTGTAATAGGTGCAACTACTTTAACTTCAACAGGAGGATTATATTTAAACCACTTCTCTTTAGGGAGATCAACGTGAGTAGCAAAAGATTCACATAAAGAAGCTACTATCTCAGAGTCAAGTCCATACTTAGCGCTAAATCCACGAAAAACATCCGTATCCATAAAAGATTTAACACAATCGAACTTAGGTGTCATACATGACTCCTTACCATCGTCGGAACCCCAATCTTTCCAGTAAGTCCCATTTGAAATCAATAGTCTTCAGCATATAAGAAGCAGCACAGGAAGTATCGAGCAGGTTGCGATTATCAAGAGAAAGCCGAGCATAAATTTATTGAATCATCATTTCCCGAGAGAGCTCATGATTGGGGCATGAATATAACATTGACTTAAGCCTCCCCCAAGCTTGAGCGATTCTTTCTCCTTCGCGAGGCTAGAAATTATATATGTAATTACGATCACGATGAACAAGATGCATAGGATAGAACTTCTGGTGAAATTCCAAGTTCAATCGCTTATAATTCCAAGATCTCGTATCATGATATAGCCTAAACCATGTCAATGCATCTCCCTTCAAAGATAAAGGAAAGACCCTCCTTTTGACAACATCATCGGGAATAACTACAAGCTTAAATAATCCACAAACTTCATCCACAAAGATAAGGTGTATATCGGGATGCAATGTTCCATCTCCTGCAAATGGATTAGCTAGCAGTTTCTCTATCATACCTGACGGAATCTCAAAGTAAATATTTTCATAAAGTTCAGTAGGTTTAGGAGCAACTCTTTGCTCTTCTGGTTGGGGTGAAGATACCCCAAACAAGCCCCTCAAAGGATTAGTTTCCATAGTGACAAGTACCAGAAAATTTTAGCACACTATATAAATGTTTCCTTACCAAGTTCCACTCACCAAAAGCGCTACACTCCCCGGCAACGGTGCCAGAAAAGAGTCTTGATGACCCACAAGTGTAGGGGATCTATCGTAGTCCTTTCGGTAAGTAAGAGTGTCGAACCCAACGAGGAGCAGAAGGAAATGATAAGCGGTTTTCAGTAAGGTTTTGTGCAAGCACTGAAATTGTAGGTGATAGATAGTTTTGTGATAAGATAAATAGTAACGAGTAACAGGTAAACAAAGTAAATAAAGTGCAGAAAGGTGGCCCAATCCTATATGTAGCAAAGGATAAGGCTGGATAACTTCTAATAATGATAAAGGAGCTCCCGAGGACACATGGGAATTATCGTCAAGCTAGTTTTCATCACGCTCATATGATTCGCATTCGATACTTCGATAATTTGATATCTGGGTGGACCGGTGCTTGCGTACTGCCCTTACTTGGACAATCATCCCACTTATGATTAACCCCTATTGCAAGCATCTGCAACTACAACAAAAGTATTAAGGCAAACCTAACCATAGCATGAAACATGTGGATCCAAATCAGCCCCTAACGAAGCAACACATAAACTAGGGTTTAAGCTTCTGTGACTCTAGCAACCCGTCATCTACTTATTACTTCCCTATGCCCTCCTCTAGGCCCAATAATGGTGAAGTGTCATGTATTCGATGTTCACATGACACCACTAGAGGAGCAGACAACATACATCTCATTTAAATATCGAACGAATACCAAATTCACATGACTACTAGTAGCAAGACTTCACCCATGTCCTCAGGAACAAAAGTAACTACTCACAAAGAATATTCATGTTCATAATCAGTGGTGTAATAATATGCATTAATGATCTGAATATATGATCTTCCACCAAGTAAACTAATAAGTATCAACTACAAGGAGTAATCAACACTACTAGCAACCCACAGGTACCAATTTCTGGTTTTGGATAGAAGATTGGATACAAGAGATGAACTAGGGTTTGAGAGGAGATGGTGCTGGTGAAGATGTTGATGGAGATTGACCCCCTCCCGATGAGAGGATCTTTGGTGATGATTTCCCCCTCCCGGAGGGAAGTGTCCCCGGCAGAACAGCTCTGCCAGAGCCCTAGATTGGTTCCGCCAAGGTTTAGCCTCGTGGTGGCGGAGTTTCGTCCCGTAAGCTTCCCCATGATTTTTTCCAGGGTAAAAGTGATGATATAGAAGAAGATGGACACCGGAGGCCCACTAGGGGGCCCAGGAGATAGGGGGCGCGCCCTATAGGGGGGGCGCCCCCTGTCTCCTAGAGAGGGTGTGGGCCCCCTGGTGTATTTATTTTGCTCAGAAATTCTTATTAATTCCAAATAGTTGTTCCATGGAGTTTCAGGACTTTTCGAGTTGTGCAGAATAGGTTTCCAATGTTTGCTCCTTTTCCAGCAAGAATTACAGCTGCCGGCAATCCCTCTCTTCAAGGTAAACCTTGTAAAATAAGAGAGAATAGCCATAAGTACTCAGATATATTGTGTAATAACAGCCCATACTGCAATAAATATTGATATAAAAGCATGATGCAAAATGGACGTATCAACCGCCCATGCCAAATTCATGGTACCCTAGGAACGGCAGCCAATCATACCAACAGAGAATGCTGGGTCTTCAAACAAGCCGGCAGGTCAGGCGCTGAAAACAAGGGGAAGGGGTCTCAAAGCGATGAAGACGATGAGGAGCACAGATCACCAAAGAAAAGAGGGGAGAAGCAATTTCCAACCAAGGCAATTCAGCCACACTTATCCTCGACCCAATAGTTTGCGGGTTCCACTTCATGCGAGCCCTTATGGGCGGAGGCAACAGTCTAAACCTGTTGTATCAGGACACAGTGCACTAGATGGGTATCGATCGCTTGATGATCAAACCTACTAAAACCTCCTTTAAAGGTGTCATACCAGGTGTGGAGGATGGTCGTATAGGCTCCATCATTCTGGGGGTAGTCTTCAGATCACTAAACTTTTACCGTACCAAAGAGTCAGTCTTCGACATTGTCCCTCTCTGCAGTAATCATCACGCACTGCTGGGGCGAACCAGTTGGCTCGATTCAACGCGGTATCACACTATGCCAATGGCAAGCTCAAAATGCTAGGCCCGTGTGACGTGATTACAATTAAGGGAAAAGCCAAACTCCACCACGGCGCCAAAGAGTATACCGCCACTTTAACGACAGAAGTAGTGAGTGGCGCCTTTCAGTCGAACCTTGATTCGACAAGCATACACCCGGACACCGATAAAGGAGTCCGAACTACTTCACGACCTGATAGCTCGGCTCGACCAGGGCTCAACTAAACACTCCGGCATAAGTTGGGAAGGGCCACATCCCGCGGCTCAACCTCTCCGTGGCACACAACTGTTTCTAGCATTCGCTTTGCAGGGTCGCTTTCGCATAGGACAGGACTGGTGACCGGGAATCAGCTCAGACGCGCAAGGGAATCCCTAGATATTCCCCTCGAAGACAATCCGGAGACACTCCAGATCCGCACACAGCTCCTTCCCGCCTTATCTCAGCAGGTTCCGCCGTCACACTTCTTTTTATAATCTTACTTTTACTCATACGCCTAGATGTATTGCTCAAAATTTATATGATGCCTCTCTGCTATCATTTCTTATTGGCACCTTTCATCATAATGGCATCCGTACATCGTTCATGATGTAAACACGCCAGGGGCTTCATTATACCCATAACATGGGACTAAAGTCCGACCACCTTCTCGGTTGTTCGACACCCCGAAGTTATAGCATTATATGCATCAGCTCCGAATCATGTCTTGGGTCATTAGTTGGGTTCGGCCGGCTCCCATGTTTTGGTACCTTACATTCCACTATATCGGCTAAGGTAGCACTGGGAGAACTACTGCGATTGTGTCCCGGTTCTTCCGGATGAGCAGCTGAGTAGATAAAGTCGAAAACTAACTATCATGATACGGCGAGAGCTGGTCAGCTGTTCGAGAGGTTGTAAAATCTTTAAAGATTTATTCCGCATAATGCCATATACATTGCAGCATGCGATGGATTGGTTTTTCTCCCGATCAGGTGCTTATAGAGCCCCTCGTGCGGTCTTCCGAACACCATGGGCTACGCCTACGATACTTTTGACAAACTCCTATGGCTAAGTGAGAGTGATAAAGCCCTATAGTCTGATTGCCTGGTTCGTTGTGCTGAACACCTCGTTCAAGGACCCAAAAATGGGAGAAAGAGTGCTCAGGTTTATCCCGAACACCCCCGTACTTCCTACGTGGGGGCAGAAGACGACGACTAGCCAATTCTTAGGATTAATATATTTCAAAACGGCCTCACCTGATGAAAAACTTTTACATAAATAGGCAATAAACAATATAAATGACCTTGTTTAGCATTACAAAGGTCAAGCATGACCATACTCATGGAAATATAATGCCTTTGGTGCATTTCTCCGCCACAAGGCAGGCTCCTTTCAGGACACTATCATAATTTAATTCGGGCTTGCGGTGCTCCTTCCCCTCCGGCGGTCCTTCGGTCATCAGCTTTTCCGCATCTAGCTTTCCCCAGTGCACTTTTGCACCGTGCACCCTCCATACAGACCGACCGCTTGATGACTTCGAGTCGAGGGCAGGAACTCACCAGCCGCTTCACGAGCCTGAAATAACTGCTTGGAATTGGCTCGGTAGGCCATAGCCGGACAATCAAATACTTCATGGCTAGTTCGGCGGCCTTCTGCAGTTCGACCAGCTACTTCAGCTGATCGGTAAATGGCACCGGATAATACAGTGCCAAATACTACGACCAAAAGTGCTTCTCCGCAATCTTCTTTTCTTCGGCTCGGTAGAATTGGGCGGCATCAGATATGCTATGCGGAAGCTCCGCAAACACCCCTGGAGAAATTAGAATTCAATTTATCAACTTGATTTTCTCCTTCCACAAAATAAAGACCACTGAGGGAGTCCTGGATTAGGGGGTGTCCGGATGGCCGGACTATGACCTTTGGCCGGACTCCTGGACTATGAAGATACAAGATTGAAGACTCCGTCCCGTGTCCGGATGGGACTTTCCTTGGCGAGGAAGGCAAGCTTGGCAACACGTATCAAGATCTCCTCCCATTGTAACCGACTCTGTGTAACCCTAGCCCTCTCCGGTGTCTATATAAACCGGAGAGTTTTAGTCCGTAGGACGAACAACAATCATACCATAGGCTAGCTTCTAGGGTTTAGCCTCTCTGATCTCGTGGTAGATCCACTCTCGTACTACCCATATCATCAATATTAATCAAGCAGGAGTAGGGTTTTACCTCCATCGAGAGGGCCCGAACCTGGGTAAAAACATCGTGTCCCTTGTCTCCTGTTACCATCCGCCTAGACGCACAGTTCGGGACCCCCTACCCGAGATCCGCCAGTTTTGACACTGACATTAGTGCTTTCATTGAGATTTCCTCTGTGTCGTCATCGTTAGGAAGGATGCCGCACCCCGTCTTTAAAGACGGCGCTGTTGCTAAAGGAGCTTTGGCTGTCGGCCAAACTCTTTGGCTAGGCAGTTTTTTGATGACCGCCTGTTCGGCCGCCGCGCCGACGATGACCTCTCGGGCCATCGAAAGCAATCTCCACATCAGCTCGGAACTTGCCGAGCAGTTAGATCCGATGGAGCTCTCTTCCCTAAACAAGCTCCTGGATCGCATTGCCGCCCTGGGAGTCGCTACAGATTATGGCCAGATTGGGCTTAAACCCGATCAGAGAGAGATCGACTCTTCCCAGCTGACCCACCACATTGTAGTGGTGGAAGAACAATGCGGCGAATCTTCGCCCATCCTAAGGACCAGATGTGTCCGGATTCCCGAGCCCTCCAAGTCGGACACCCGCGGAGGGGAAGATGTTGCCCAAGCCCTGACCTAAAGTCAGGCAGCAGGCCTGATTCATTGAATAACGTCCAAGAAAAGAACCTTCCGAATTCGGAAATTTCTTGGCCCCTGAATCTTATATCGGGCGAGGTTCCGGATTTAAATCCACCCGCCCACCCAAATATAAGGGATCTACCCCAAATACGGCAAGAGCCAGGGGAAACAGTACACCACTACTGGGCCAGATTCCTCCTGGTTATGAACAGTATAAAGGACTGCCGTGAGAAAGACGCAATTTCATTCTTCTGTAACAGTTGCACGGACATCAGAATCCTCAACGCCATAAGTCACCGTGAAATTACACGCTTCACCGACTTGACATCCATAGTACGAAAGTACTGTGAGACAGAAAGCGTTCTGAAAACCGAAACTAAATTCTGGGACAATCCGGCCCTGAATACAATACGAGTCCAAAACAAAAGGGCGCATTATCGCCAGGCACCTGAGCCAAACAGCAAAAAACAAAAACCCTCTACAGGGTATGGGACCGTACTTGAGGGATGACTCAATGGACCCTGTAAAATTCATAGTTCAGGGGAAGTCACACCAACTCACAGCCTTAGAGCATGTTGGATACTCCGGCAGGTGGCCAGAAGTGGCGAGGAGCTTCTAACTCCAGAATCCGCAGAGCACCACCCCAGAAACGCCAGTACGGTGTCGACAGTCTTCGAGACTTTTGCATCAAACAATGCGAGGAAACGAACGCTCCGCAGCCTTACCGAAGTCTACCAAGTAGCAACAATAAACCAATGGAGTGACACGGCTATTACCTTTAATGCCAGTGATGAACCTAAATTCCAGACAGCGCGAGCACCAACCGCATTGGTCCTTAGTCCGATACTGGACGCCTTCCGACTTACAAAGGTACTCATGGATGGCGGCAGCGGACTTAACCTCATCTACGAGGAAACCCTGCGAAAAATGGAAATAGACTGGAGCCGCATTGAGCAAAGCAACACAACCTTTAGAGGAATAATACCAAGCCGGGAAGCATGCTGTTCAGGGAAAATCACACTGCATGTGGTGTTCGGCACGCCGGATAATTACAGATCCGAGGAGGTCACATTTCAAGTGGCCTTGTTCAGCAGTGGATACCACGCTCTGTTAGGGCGAGAAGCATTCACAATTTTTCAAGCTATACCCCATTGTCCGAACCCAACGGAATCATCACTCTTGCTAGTGATCCGGACACAACGCTCCATGCCGAAAATAAGACAGCCGCACTGGCCTTGGAGGCATTATCCGAAGCCCTAGCGGCCGAGGAACTAACTGCGTTGCGCTCCACGGTGGACAGGGACGATGTGATACTAGATAAGAGATCCAAGTCCACCTCTTTTAAACCAGCGGACGAAATAGTCAAATTCCAAGTCCATCCAACGGACCACACAAAAACGGCCTCCATCGGGGCACAATTAAACCCCGATGTAGACGCCGCACTACGAGAATTCCTACGGGAAAATTGGGACATCTTTCCCTGGCCCCCCTCAGACATGCCAGGAATCCCACGCCGGCTGGCCGAGCACAGCTTAAATATCCTAAAAGGATTCAAGCCAGTCGAACAAACTCTTCGGTGTTTCTCCGAACCCAAGAGACAGGCCATGGGGGAGGAACTAGCCAAACTATTAGAGGCCGGATTCGTCAGAGATATAAAACATCCGGACTGGCTAGCAAACCTGGTAATGGTACCAAAGAAGGACAAATCCTGGCGCCTATGTGTCGATTTCAAGGACCTTAACAAGGCTTGCCCAAAGGATCCCTTCCCCCTCCCCCGCATCGATCAAATCATCGACGCCACAGCAGGACACGATTCATTGTGTTTTCTCGATGCATACTCTGGCTACCACCAAATCAAGATGGCAGAGTCAGACCAAGCCACGATGGCATTCATCACCCCATACTGCCCATTCTGCTTCAACACGATGCCCTTCGGGCTCAAAAACGCTGGCGCAACATATCAGCGCATGATTCAGACATGTCTGGCCAACCAGATCGGCAAAACAGTAGAAGTGTACGTAGATGACGTGGTCGTTAAAACCAAACACGTCGATACTCTAGTAGACGACTTGAGGCTCACATTCGACAATCTTCGAGCATATGACATTAAGCTCAACCCGGAAAAATGCGTTTTCGGCGTACCAGCCAGAAAGCTCTTCGGCTTCATCGTATCCGGTAGAGGAATTGAAGCAAACCCAACCAAGATCCGAGCTCTATCACAATTGGATATCCCAAAAGACCTCAAACAAATACAAAAATTGACTGGATGCGTGGCGGCTCTAAGCCGCTTTATCTCCCGCTTAGGAGAAAAGGCATTACCCCTTTATCGCCTCCTGCGACGCAACGAACACTTCGAGTGGACAGATGCCGCCACGGCCAGACTCGACGAAATAAAAGCCATATTGGCAACAAATACGGTCCTGTCCGCGCCCAACACGGGCGAACCAATGTTATTATACATCGCGGCAACCCATCAAGTTGTAAGCGCGGTCCACGTTGTCGAATGAGAAATGGACGGACACAAGTTCCCTCTCCAAAAACCAGTTTACTACGTGTCCACTGTCCTAACCCCATGCAAGTCACGGTACCCGCACTATCAAAAGATAGCATACGCAGTGTTCATGGGATCTCGGAAGCTGCGACACTATTTCCAAGAGTGTTCAATAACAGTAGCCTACGAAGTACCTCTTAATGACATTATAAACAACCGCGACGCAACAGGCCGGATTGCCAAATGGGCCATTGAGCTCGACATAACTTACAAGCCACGGCGAGCTATTAAGTCGCAGGTTTTGGCCGACTTCATCGCCGAATGGACTGAAGCCGAGCTCCCTAAAGAGTACGCCGCATATTCCAACTGGATCATGCACTTCGACGGCTCCAAAATGTTGGTTGGCCTAGGGGCTGGCGTTGTTCTGACATCCCCAACCGGAGATACAGTCCAATACGTACTTCAGATAATGTACACGGACTCCAACAACGCGGCCGAATACGAGGCCCTTCTACACAGTCTCCGGATGGCAGTCTCCATGGGCATTCAGCGCCTAGAGGTCCGCGGAGATTCAAACCTCGCGATATCCCAAATAAATGGAGACTTTGATGCCAAAGATCTGAAAATGGCATCTTATCGCAACGCCGTCTTAAAGATGTCAGCCCGGTTTGAGGGGCTCGAATTTCACCACATAGCCCAGGAGAATAACTAGGCAGTAGACGTGTTGGCACGCATTGGCGCAAAGCGCGATGCCGTCCCTCCCAACATCTTCCTAGATAGGCTGTTCAAGCCATCCGTATCATGGGAGGGAGAGTCCGGAAGCAATAGCCCGGACACAACCACACTACCCCTCACCGAACATTCTGACACAGTTGGTGGCGCCGCCAACGAAACAACACCGTCAGCCCACACAATAATGGCAGTCATTACCCCGTGGACAGAACCATTCCTAGCCTGCCTAACTAGGCAGGACCTTCCCGAGGACCAAAATGTGGCCCGCTGCATAGTGCGGCGATCTAAAGCCTATAAAGTCCACGAGGGCGAGCTTTATAAGAAAAGCACAACCGGAGTCCTTGA
The DNA here is from genome assembly GCF_002162155.2 of Triticum dicoccoides. Taxonomy (NCBI): domain Eukaryota; kingdom Viridiplantae; phylum Streptophyta; class Magnoliopsida; order Poales; family Poaceae; genus Triticum; species Triticum dicoccoides. The sequence goes on from NC_041381.1 coordinate 60,747,163, forward strand.
AAGGTGTATCTCCAAAGAGGAAGGGCGAAACCTTCAGGCTGAAATTCATGTCGGACTCGGCGGGCACCATGCCGCAGCCCGGGCCCTTGTAAGCAAGGCCTTCCGTACCGGATTTTATTGACCGACGGCTCGGGCAGATGCTCAGGACTTAGTGCAGCAATGCGTCGGTTGCCAATTATTCGCTAACCAAAGCCACATGCCGCTTACCGCCCTACAAACCATACCCATTACCTGGCCTTTTGCGGTCTGGGGGCTTGACATGGTTGGACCCCTTAAAGGAGGAACCCACAAGAAAAAATATCTACTTGTCATGGTGGACAAATTCACCAAATGGATAGAGGCCAAGCCTGTAAAGACGGCCGAATCCGGACCGGTGATAGACTTCATATCCGGACCGGTGATAGACTTCATGTCCGGGGTTGTACACCGTTACGGCGTCCCCCACAACATCATAACTGACAACTGCACAAACTTTACGGCCGACAAAGTTAATCTCTGGTGCAAAAACGTGGGCATCAAGCTCGACTACGCTTCAGTCTATCACCCACAAACTAACGGTCAAGTCGAACGAGCCAACGGTCTTATCATGAGCGGCATCAAACCTAGGCTAGTGCGATCCCTCAAGGAATCCAACACACACTGGGTAGAGGAGCTTGGCTCCATACTCTGGGGGCTGTGGACCACGCCGAATCGCACTACCGGATTCACACCATTTTTTATGGTATACGGTGTAGAGGCAGTTCTACCCTGCGACATAATTCATGACTCACCTCGAGTGCGCATGTACGAAGAAAGAGAAGCCGAGTTCGATCGGCAGGACAGATTGGACGCATTGGACAAGGAGCGCGACGTGGCAAAAGCCCATTCCGCATTCTATCAACAGTAGGCTCGAGGAGATCAAAGTAGAGAAGTACGGGCCAAAACTTATAACGTTGGCGAACTAGTTCTACCCCTGCCGGACAAGAAAAAGGACAAACTAAAGCCCAAATGGGAGGGTCCGTTCATAATTGACCAAGTACTGACTGGTGGAGCGTACCGTCTTCGAAGCGCATCGGACAACCGACTCGAGCCGAACCCATGGAACGCAGCACGCCTACGAAGATTCTACGCCTAGCGCCGGACTTTGTGTTCGTCTCCTTCCTCTGTCCCCTTTTTATTTTTTTCACATTAGCTGTCTCGCATTTCTCTCTTTCTCTCTACTTTTTTTTTCTCCCAAGCCCTTAGGGGCTTGCCTGTGCATTGTTCGCACATTCTTGATGCGCCACCCGCGCTCATCATACCTAGGGGCTTCTTTATCAGAAGTCTATATAAACGGGCCTCATGCCCAAAAGATGTGTGACACTTCCGCATGAACCTTTTATACACCATTATATGCATCGATATGACTTAAGTTTTGGCCAAGCTGGGTTGCCTGGCTCTTGTGCTTACCCCTACGTTCCCGTTCGTTCGGCTAGGTGGTAAAGCGAGCACCTCTGCGATTGTTACTGCCGGGTCAGCCGGATGTGTACCTCAGACTGGGTGAAGCCGAAAGCTAGCGTTCTTAAGGGAATATTCGGTCGGTGAACTAAAAGATGATTTTTCTTGTTTATCTATCTGCCCCCAGATGCTTTTCTGCTCTTTTTAGCAGTTCGGACATGCACTTTAGGGCATGCCTCCCGGGGAAAGGAACCCCTAACGAAACTATTCTCCCTGGAAGACGTTTCTTACTAACCATGTAATATAACATAACTAGTTGGGCACTTGTCTGCTAAAGCAATTATGACCCCTACGCCTTATCTCCATGCATGCCCCGGTTCTTACATAATCGGGAGGGTATTCGGACACACTCTGGACTATAGGGTCCAGAGGTTGAAGCGAAAAGGTTTGCAATGACAAACGATCTACAATCCGGCTAGAAGGCATTTTTCATGTCATTTTAAATTACAGAGTTAACCCGACTCGGTATATTCTTCTTCAATACCATCCAACAGGCGGTCTAATTTACAGTCTTGTTGAGAATACTTTGCAGCCAGCTCTACCTGGTCATATACTAAGATGATAGGGATCTCCTTTCCGTCAGGACCCATAGGGATGACCTCGGCCATGTGGTTCGGGTCAGCCTTCGTGTACCGAGTCTTCACCATGGCCCAAGCCTCCCTGGCACCTTGACAGCAGGCCGATATCTTCCACAACCCGAAGCGCTGCCGCACTCCCTCCAGCTTCCTTACAACCTCCCCAAGGCCTTCGGGCATGGAGAGGGATGGCCACATAGCCTGGACGACGCCCTGCATTGCCTACCAAACTCGTTCGTGCAGTTACAACAGCTCGGGAAGAAGGTCCCCTGTTGAACAGGGCATTTCCTCCGCAGGACGACCTGTCAGCAGACCTACAGACATAGCTCTGTCAATCGACTTCCTCGCGGAATTCTTTTTTCGAAGATTCTTTTTTCGAAGTTTGTTCTTCTCTTGCCTCACCCTCGTCAGCACGCTCTCGCCAGCCTTTAGTTGGCGTAGGAGTTGTTGCTTGTCCGGATTTACTCCGGCCCCATCTGCACTATTATCATCGGAGTTGCACACATGCCGCACTTCACAACGGAATTATCTTTCGAAGCATATATTACCTGAGGGGGTCCCCTTGGCATTATCTGAAGCGGCCAGTGCGGCCTCGAGTTGGGCCTTCCACTCTTCAAGCTCCTGGGACAGTTGCATGTTCTTCTTTGTAAGACCCTACTTAACATATGATCCTTAAAACAGTTATCTTAACTGTTTCAAGTCTCGGGGGCTACTGACATATATAACCTTCAATTTTACTCACCCGTATGTCTTTTACATACTGATGTGTGGCTCTGGCTAGACCATTTTGAGCGGCACGGAGGTACGCATCTCCTGTATTAGAGGCATCCAACGCCTCTGGGGAAAAACATGCGTCACGAAGAACAGTCTGGCGACGCCTGTGGTTCATGGCACTCTCCACCTCTGAATTGGTGGCAGATAGCCAGTCTGTGTCCTCTGTCGGAGGAACATCCATTGCGCGCCCCATGTTCGCCTCCGCTTCCGGACCCGGCCTTGAAGCCTGGCCGGTGGATATAGTCTGGCGGGCTCTCTTCTTCCTATGGAGAGCATGAGCGTTAGTGTGACTTGAGGGCATAAACCCTAGGTGTTAAATTTGCACGCCGTACCGTTGCGCCGGAATCTCGATCTGGTCCGCACTTCTTTTTGGCCCGCCTGGCTTCAACGGCCCTTGTTGGCTACCCACCGCGGGCTCGGCCCTCCGCCTCAATGATTTCCCCTACAACACGAAACACTATTGGTTTACGACATTCAAAATAAGGAATGGATGGATCCTCTTGAAAGTACTGGGACTTCGGTCTCGCTTACCTTTGAGGCTGGAAGTAGTCCGGGATAGTCGGCCGTAATGTCCACTAAGGTATTTTCCTTACTCAGTTGATGAAACACCCCATCAATTAGCTCCACACATAAGTCCGGGTCCTCTTGGGAGTCCGGAACGAGAGACCGCTCTAGGTCCTCGTGTTGTGGAGGAGGGCTGCTTATCTCCTTCACAGTCTGGCGCAGCTCCTGCGTTAGAATTACTAGACTGAGTACTCAATTATGGGAATTGGAAAACAGGTAGGCAGGTGAAAATGTTCGCTCACCCAGCTTGGAGGACTGTACATGGAGAATCCGCCCCGTGGGTTGACCCGGCGGAATTCCTCTTGTTCTCCCTTGTACAAAGCAGATAAGATCTTTGTTAGAGTGGCAGCCGAATCCGTCCCCTTGCGACCGCACCGGGTGGCGTCGTCCTCCCCGTTGAAATCCCACATGGGGTGGCCTCTGTACTGAAGCGGCTGCACCACCCCGCGTAATGCATGTGGCCATGACCTCGATCATGGTCAATCCGGAATGAGCCAACAACCTTATCCGGCTCATCAGGTAAAGAACGTCCCTGTCTGTTTCCCTCTGAGGGTTCCGTGGGTGCCAGCTCAGGCGTTTCTTCAACGGAGCGTTATTAAACTCAGGGAGGCCAATCCGAACAAGGTCCGGCAGGGGGACGTCATCCATATAAAACCATTCCAAAGGCCAGTCCTCGGACGCCTTCTTTGGGGTACCGGATAGATATCCGGTCCCAGCGATGCGCCATAGTTCGGCTCCGCCCACTTGATAAATTGACCCCTCCTGAGAGCGGGGCACAAGGCAGAACAACCTCTTCCACAGCGTGAAATGGGCCTCGACGCCCAAAAACAGCTCGCAGAGTGCCACGAAGCCCGCAATATGCAGAATGGAGGCAGGCGTGAGGTTGTGTAGCTGGAGGCCGTAGAACTCTAGCAACCCTCGGAGAAACGGATGAATTGGAAACCCGAGTCCTCTTATTAAGTAAGGAACTAGGCATACCCGCTCTCCTTGAGAGGGATTGGGGATGCTCTCCGCCTGCTCTCCGCCGCTATAGGTGGCAATCCCAGCTCGAACTGGGACCATATATGCTAGGGGAGGAGCCCCTTGGACTGAAGCACTACTAGCTTGCTATGCGGGACGGAACACCGCTCCCAATCTCCAGGCTAAGGGCTGGAGAGGCGAGAGGAGGCGCTGCTCCGACCGGCCATGGTGGAATGGATCTCTGTCGAAAGCGCTCTGATGGATACTCGCGAAGGAAGGGTGGTGTGAGTTGGATCTAAATCCCCATCTGTTTTATGGGCAACTCATTAACGCAACTGGGGGGGGGTAAATGAAAAAAAACTGGCTTTTCACATTCGTTTGACATGTGGAAGATGGTCGTTATGGGGCACAGAAGCCGAGGAGAGCAACACGCACTAGAAGCCGGACACTATTCGACAGGTACATGGAATTTGGAGAAGAACCCGCCTTGCAATGCGGAAGACAAACTTGCACGCAAGACTTATCATCATTGAAGCCTGGTTCGGGGGCTACTGAGGGAGTCCTGGATTAGGGGGTGTCCGGATGGCCGGACTATGACCTTTGGCCGGACTCCCGGACTATGAAGATACAAGATTGAAGACTCCGTCCCGTGTCCGGAGGGGACTTTCCTTTGCGTGGAAGGCAAGCTTGGCAAGCTTGGTGATATGATATGAAGATCTCCTCCCATATAAACCGGAGAGTTTTAGTCCGTAGGACGAACAACAATCATACCATAGGCTAGCTTCTAGGGTTTAGCCTCTCTGATCTCGTGGTAGATCCACTCTTGTACTACCCATATCATCAATATTAATCAAATAGGGGTAGGGTTTTACCTCCATCGAGAGGGCCCGAACCTGGGTAAAAACATCGTGTCCCTTGTCTCCTGTTACCATCTGCCTAGACACACAGTTCGGGACCCCCTACCCGAGATCCGCCGGTTTTGACAATGACAACCACTTTGCATGAGCAATTGCCTAACTAGCCGCAATCTTCCTCGCCTCCTGAATTTCGTTCAGAGCACCTTGGGCTTCTTCCCGAGCATTATTTGCGGTCTGGAGAGCTTGGGTGAGTTTGGATTCTTTCCCTGATAACCTCTGCTCCAAAGTCTCGCTTTTCTTCATGGCATCCTGAAGCTCTCGCTCAGCTTCAACGACCCTGGCCTCGTGTTTCTCACGAAGAGCCTACTCCGCGGTTGCCTTCTTTTCGGCTTCGACCACAACCTTCTTAAGCGCCTCAATTTCGTCCATCGCCCCTAGAGCGCACAATACAAATACTTTCATCAGGCACACTTATTCATTTGTGCTGAAAGGAACAAGGTTTCGGCATACCTCGGTTGTCCTCCAACTTCTTCTTCACTAGACCAAGTTCTTCTTCGCCTCGCTCCAGACTCCGCTTCAGTCCGGATACTTCCGCAGTTTGAGAGGCGGCAGTCGCTACAGACGCCTGCTTATATAGGAAGATATGTCATCAACTGAGTCTCCTGTGAATATATATTTGATCCTTTGTCCGGTTCTTTCTTTCGCCGTACAGTGTATCAGGGGCTACTATCCATACTATGACAATCTTCAAAACCTCATAAAACATACCTCAAAGATTTTTATAAGGCTGATGCAGGATTCATTCAGTCCACTTTCAGCGGACTGAATCTTCTCAATCACTGCATCCATAAGGGCACGATGTTCATCGACGATGGAAGCACTTTTTAGCGCCGTCGATAAGCTGCCTTGGACCTCTGGATGGACAGAGGTTGCCAGCAGAGCAGGCACGCCCCCCCCAGCCGAGGAAGGATGCCTACCTGACTCTGGAGCCTTAAAAGTCTCCGGGGTTGTGTCCGGCCGTGGGCCGAATTCAAGATCGCCCCCGCCGTCGGCGCTCATAGGTGTCGTCGCTCCCATATATCCGGCCCCTGAAGTTTGTCCTTCCTAGTCTGGGTCCTTCTAGGATGACACTTCGGTGTCATTATGATTAGGGGAAGGGGCCTTCGGGGGTGTCTCGCTCTCTAGGGCATCCGAACTCAATGAGTCCTCCGACGAGGACCATTCGGTGCGAGGCCTCGCCGGACTGCAAAAATTATGGCGCAAATGTAAATATTATGCCTTAATAATCCTGGACGCATAGGCGTGTTTGGATTTCGTGTACTCACGAGTTTACCAGGGGCTGGGCCCTGGGATCCCACTCCGGGCTGCTATTGGCAGCAGTGGCGGACGCCTCTGGAAGGGGGGTTTTTCCCCTCTTAGGCGATTCGGCCTCCAAGGATGAGGAGGACGTCCTTTTCTTTCTTCCCCTTACGAGGGATTCATCTTCCTCCTCCTCCTCGTCCTCTTCCGAGGAAGAATGGACATTGGAGTCTTCGTATTTTGTGTCCGAAGCACCACGACGACGAAGGCTGCCGCTGGTCTCCTTGGCCTCCTTCTCGGCCTTCTTCTCCGGCGCCTTGTAGGGCGCCGGGACCAATATCTTCGTCAAAAGTAGGCCGGCCAGTTCTTCCGACAATGGGGCCGAACAGTGGATCCGCCCTGCCTTCTTCGTCTAGCCCTAGGAGAATTATCGGAAGCATATTAAGCATCTTCCTCAGGATATGCGAATAAAAACTTATGAATTGTCGGACATAGCGATGACTTACTCGACTTGCAGGTCGGGACAGTTTGTACCCGCGATCCTTGGTAGAGTCCGGCCACGATTTTCCTGACTTAAAGAGCACCTTCCAGATGTCCTCATGCGAGGAACTATAGAGCGCCCGTAGGGTCTGGTGCTCGGCCGGGTTGTACTCCCATAAATTGAAAGCCCGGTTCTGACAGGGAAGAATCCGGCGAACTAACATCACCTGGACTACATTGATGAGCTTGATGTTCTTGTCTTCCATACCTTTGACACGTGTCTGGAGTATCGACAGTTTGTCGGACGTAGACTAGTTCAGGCCCTTCTTGGGCCAGGACGTAAACCACAGGGGAGCTCCGGATCGGAATCCGGGAGCAGCGGCCCACATTTTGCCGGGCGGCTCAGTGAAGTAAAACCACTGTTGCTGCCACTCCTTGACGAAATCATTGAAAGTGCCTGTTGGACATATGACCTTGGTCATCTTACTCACCATCGCGCCTCCGCTCTCGGCGTGTTCGTCGTTTACTACCTTGGGCTTTACATTGAAAATCTTCAGCCATAAGCCAAAGTGTGGCGAGATGCGGAGAAAGGCCTCACACACGATGATAAGCGTTGAAATATTGAGGAAGGAATTGGGGGACAGATCGTGAAAACCGATCCCATAATAATACATGATGTCACGAACGAATGGGTGAAGGGTAAACCCTAGACCGGGACAAAATGAGGAAGGAATACAACCCTCTCATGGGGTTCCGGAGTGGGGACGATCTGTCTCACCGTCGGAAGGCAGTGGCCGATTTTCTTGGCCAGGTACCCAACCTCCCGAAGCTTTTTAATATCCTTCTCCTGGACAGTAGAGGCCATCCATTTGCCTCCTGCTCCGGATCTGGACATTTTCGGAAGACCTCTTTGGGTGGAGAACACGAACGCTTGGGCGCTAGGGCTCGAGCGAAAGGGAAAGTATCAGAAGAAGGCGTGGGTGAGAAATAGGTGTCCTTATCTCTTTATAAAGGCGGCAGGAACCATGCACCTCCCCACTTGCCTAGTAAAACTCACTCGTTCTCCAAACGCCACGATTGATGGTGCGGTTGGGTTACCCGCACCCATATTGATGAGAATCTCACGATAAGGGGACACGATCTCTGCTTCGACAAGACGTGCCCAGAAACCCACCTCCCGATATGATGACCGGGCCACGGCGTTATATCATGGTAGGAAAAGTTGTCGGCAGATTAGATTTGTGGAATATTATGCTCTCTAAGGTGGTATGTGGAATTTACTTTGCAGAGCTGGACACGATTCATGTGTTCGAAATTTATCTTGGACTATTCGGAGATGGAACCCTCCTTGCAATGCCGAAGACAATCTGCGCGCCAGACTCATCATCATTGAAGCCTGGTTCAGGGGCTACTGAGGGAGTTCTGGATTAGGGGGTATTCGGACAGCCGGACTATATACTTTGGCGGGACTGTTGGACTATGAAGATACAAGACTGAAGACTTCGTCCCATGTCCAGATGGCACTCTCCTTTGCGTAGAAGGCAAGCTTGGCGATTTGGATGTATAGATCTCCGTCTCTGTAACCGACTCTGTATAACCCTAGCCCCCTCCGGTGTCTATATAAACCGGAGGTTTTAGTCCATAGGACAAGAACAATCATAATCATATGCTAGCTTCTAGGGTTAGCATCTACGATCTTGTGGTAGATAAACTCTTGTAATACTCATATCATCAAGATCAATCAAGCACGAAGTAGGGTATTACCTCCATCGAGAGGGCCCAAACCTGGGTAAACATCGTGTCCCCAGCCTCATGTTACCATTAGCATTAGACGCATAGTTCGGGACCCCCTACCCGAGATCCGCCGGTTTTGACACCGACAGCGGTCGCGTGGGCTAGTGATGGTGCGAAGGCTTGAGGACCCCGTGAAGGTGGTACGACACCGTGTCAGCGAGGAGGACGAGCAGGTCCGTCGCTACATGGTTGCGTTGGACAGCATGTTCTCCAATACCTGGCAGGTTCATCAGGGATCTCATTGGAGCTATGACCCTGTGATGGTTCCTTCTCTTTGGGTGTCAACCGCCCGGGCCGATACCCGTCGTTCGTAGGGTTTTAGCTATATTAGTGAGGTTATATGTATGATACTATTCGAGATGTATTAGTGATAATATTCGTCAATGTACGAACGCAAGAGATGATTTAGTTTTGCTTATTGAATGCATGCTAATTTAATACTAATTTATTTTATGATTTAGTTTTGCTTATTGAATGCTCTAATTGGAGAACTACTCCTATTTTGAATGCTAAAATTGGAGAACTACTCCTATTTGAATGCTAAAATTGGAGAACTACTCCTATTTTGAATGCTCAAATTGGAGAGCACTATGCAAGGCTTATGCATCTGATTGGTTGATAGCTTATAAGGACGATAATAACCTTTTTATTTATATTTTGTTTTTGCAGCCAAATCTACATGTCGTCGCCAACGTCGTCCTCGTCACAGACCCCCTCCGACCTCGAGGCGAGACCAGCCAAATCTCCATGTCAATATGAGTCCTATAAGATATTTTGAAATGTTTTTGTTCATATTTTCAACCATTGAAATGCAATGCCCATCAAACTTGAATGCAATGACCATCAAGTTTGAATGCAAATAGGATATGTGCTTGCCCAAGTGGCCATGTTTGCATGTAACACCTCCGAGTGGCCTATGTTTTGCCATAGTGTTGATTAATTTCCGTTTCGGCAAATTTCAGGCGCTCGATATGTCCTTTTTTAGCAAAGTTCATGCCGGATTTTTCCATGAATTTTTGCATGACTTGTGCTGGAATATGTAGGAAATGTTGAGTGGCCTGGATTTTCTAGAAAGATAACTAACGATATTTCGGATTGACTTTAAGTCTGTCGAGACTCCATGCATGACACTTAAAAAATGAGTGAAGGAGAAAGTATGCACCATATATGAGAGAGGAAGAATCCCGACTATTGTCGTGGGGGTTCTTTCTCCTTCTTCTCCTTGTGCTAGACCTTTGTTATGCACTAGGGGAAGGAGGAGTAACGTACATCACCGACGGTCGAAAAATCAGTGAGGGAGTGTGTCCACCATATATGAGAGAAGAAGAATGTCGACTGTTGTCCTGGGGGTTGCTTCTCCATCATTCCCATGTTCTAGACATTTTGGTTTAATGCACTCGGGGATGAAGGGAGGAGCGACCATCACCAACAGTCAAATATATACCCCACGTGAGCTGATAGTTTTCAAAAAAAGACTCGACGGACCGATTGTCAACTCGTGCTGAATAATAATGATCTAATTTAGTGTTTTTGGTACATATATTGAATGTTAGAAGTTTAATCTTTGAGTTATGAACATAGGAAATGTCGTTGGACGACGAAAGTCTTGCGGAGTGCTCCTGGTGCAGCGACAACCGGGGTTTCTGCGACAAGCCTCACTTGGTAGAAGGTCAGCGCTTCAGCATTAAGCTCCAAGAGTCTTTCGATGTTGAAATAGTATGCTACGATGCAAAGTATTTTTTTTGTAATGAAGCTTGACTTCTTCTTCTTCAACGTGTAATTTTCGTCTTTTATTCGACTAGCTTATCCCATGCCATGCAAGACGCTATGTCTTTGAGAGGATGGATTTTGAAGATCATGAAAATTGGGAAACAAAGATAGTTCACCTAAGGACCCATCATGGTTTTGATTTTCCTGTTATCTATACAATTCTGTGAGCGTATCCCATTTTTCTTTCCCGAATTGGGAAGCACTTTGCAAGACATATGATTTCCATGAGGGTATGCTTGTCATCATGGATCTTGGTGATCCTGACATCGAGGAAGACAATATGGACATTTGGGTCCTTGTTGATATGCTTCCAATTATACCACTATGTGAGTTCTCAAACATAGTTATTAATTAATTTATATTGTTTATTTCAAAATAGTTGACAACTTATTTCCATTGATAACTTATTTTCATTCTTCAAAGAATGTGCGGAAGATGGTAGATAGAACCTACTACACTAATGGTGCAGAATTAACTTATCAGGAGAAAAATCATCTGATCTCACTTATTAATGATCTTGAGAATTACAATATCTATAATGAAACTCCTACACATCATGGTCAATATGTGCCACTAGTGCATGTGTTGAACTATGGTAACATCCATGGAGATGGCATGGTAAGATTTTTTACTATTATGACATCCGTGCATCTTTTGCATAAATTCTTCTAAAACTAAACTACATAGCTAACAACGAACTTATTACTATGTTTTTCAACAAAAAATCCCAAAGGATTGTGTGCCTCATCTGATGTTTCCGAAAGGTCGTCTTCATGTTATGAGCTTAAGGCCAAGTCATCCTACGCATCACAAGTGTTCATACCGGATTTCTAAAACCAATGAAGACATGACAATCAAAGATTGGAAACAATGTATGGTCAGTCATAGGGAGGTAACTGGAAGCAAAATTGTGCGACATGCAAGAATTGGAGACACGATAATCTCTAATCTCCATAATGGAGAGTCAGGGCCTATCTTGTTTTATGTTATTTTACCTAAGAGAGTGTAGTAGGTCCTATTACAGAGGAGTAGGTCCGGTACAATGTGTTATTATGTGGTACAATGTGTTAGAGTTGATGATGAGGAGGAGGAGGAGTTGTGATTATGACTAGTGACCAATTTGCTATATGATGTCTCATTGACGCAAATGATGATCATGAGGAGGTGTTATATGACAATGATGTATTATGATGATAAGTTGTTGATGATATGATTAGGATGATGATGATGATGATAATGATTATTTATTATATCAATTGATGAAATAACCCCGATTAGTTTCAAGTGGATGGATCCATCCCCTTGAAACTAGTCCACAGTTCTTTCACCCAGCGATGTAATAACTCATTATGATGTAAAACTAATCTCTAAATTGCAAATGTATGGAAACTTGTATAAAGGTGTATGAATACAACATGAAATAAAAAAGAAATAGAATATGGAATAATAGTAGTAGCAGGGGCTGCAGGAAGCGCTACTAGTAACTACCAGTAGCGCCCTTTCCAGGAAATGCTACTACTAAGTGCATATAGTAGGAGCTCTGGTAGACCCACGCTACTGCTAACCTTTAGCTGTAGCGTCGTATCAGTAGCGCGGCACCCCGTGCTACTGGTAGGCCAAAAACCAGCACTACTGCTAGGCTTTTCCCTAGTAGTGACCGTATAAGCAATCTTGGTGCATATCTTCACACTAGCACCTTTAGTCTTCAAAAGAAGTGCTCTCACTCTTGAATAACTTATAGGGAAATCCCCATCACAAAAGTGGAAATTAAATCTTGCATTCTCTCAATATCGTGTAACATGAACCCATAGGGGAAACTTAGGATTAGAATACTGGTTCTCCTCTGTATCATCGGCGTTCCCTGAACCAAACCCAGCAATAGAAGATTGGGTGTTCGATCCAGACACCACTCACAAACATCTAGAAAATATATAATCATATAAATTCATCAGACAGTTGAGAAAAAAATAGTTACATGTTGACACTTGATGGATAGTTTGATCAGACACAAGCAATCCACCGAAGCAAGAGATAGAGTAGTCTATTACAAGATGATGTCAAGATTGCTAAGTTTTAAATCGCTAGATTGGCGATATATTATTTAAGATTGAGGGAATAGAATGACTTAAATCTTTAATCTTATTCTTTTGACTTTCTGTTTTCGAGCCCCTATCTTGACAAGTCTCATTTATCCGCTGAATATTTATGTCGTCATTTTTTCATCGTATATTATAGATGCATGGGGTAGCTCAAATCTTTTTGGAACTTATTTGTTTCCCTGCTTAAATTAAGCTTCACAAAATACCCAAAGCAATACACTCAGTAAGAGTGTCCATTCCAGGTGTTTGTTCTTACTGTAATGATTTTGGATCTAACCATATTCATGACTTGTGTTGGCAGGCATCGAGCTTATCCTAAGCACTGAAATTGTCAAAATTGATTTTTCTTCTAAGACTCTGACTAGTGCTGCTAGAGCAACGTATACTAGGACAAAGATCATGTTCAGGTATTTCTAGGACAACAAGATCAATGCAGCTGCGGCATCGGCGACTGCCGCCATGGGGAGGAGACGCTCAACCTGCAATGTCTCAAAGGAGGGTGGATTTGACGGAGATGCAGGTGAGCGTCTTAGCCGCCGTCGACGCGGATGAAGATCCAGTGGAGGAAAATTGGCAATGTTGTCAAGAGAGCAATCACGGGCAATGACCAACCAAGGAAAGTGTCCTCTCCTCTCCTTTCGCTGTCGCCCAAAGTACGAAATCACACGCTCACCCACGCACGGGGATAAAAGACTGTTTCTAGTATATATAGAGGTAGAGATGGAGATGGAGATGGTCTTAGAAGGCATGGTGGAGAGAGTGAGGAGGCCATGAATTAGTGCGTTGGCTAGTTGGTGGGCATCCCGATCCATGTGAGGCACTCTTGTGGAGGCGGCAGCCGATGGATGAAAGAAGGCTAGATACTACAGGGAGAGGGAGTATTGGAGGAGAAGGAGGTGGATGAATGGGGCAGAGTGATGGCAATTAAAATGATAGGTTGGTTTTGGGGGAGGATTGATGGGTTGCGTGGTTTTGAGGAGGAAGATGAGAAAATTAAAGCGAAAAAAGATTGATTCAGATCCATGGGATCGACGATTGCGGCGAGTTGATTTCTCGTAAGGTAGTACAACCTCAAAGATCGCTAATACAATTATGAATGGTGTTGCCAATACAATTTTTTATGAATGGTAATAAAATAGAAAATTTTAAATAAAAATAGTAATAGAATACAAATTTTAAATAGAAGAATAGTAATGGAATATAAAAATGTTATTGCCATTTATATTGATGATATTATTTTTCAGTCGGTGGACTATGCAGGATTTTTCATGTCGCGTCTCCCACTCCCGCTCGGTCCCGTCCCGCAACCGTGAGCACCGCCTTCTCCTCTCCGTTTAGTTTTTGGTTTACTTTTGTTTTAATATATATGTACATGTATGTATGTTTGCTAGAATGAATTCATTATTGATTGTTTCACTTTTGTTTCATTATTGATTTTCAAAAAATCCGCCAAAATGGATGCATGGATGCATTTTGCAAGGAACACCTCCGACTGGCCTATGTTTAACTGAAATGTTGATTAATTTCTGTTCGGGCAAATTTCAGGCGTTCTATATGTCCTGTTCTAGCAAAGGTCATGTCGGAATTTTCCGTGGATTTCAGCATGACTTGTGCTATAAAGTAGGAAATATCGAGTGCTCGTGATTTGCCGGAACAGGAATTAAATGACATTTTGGAAACTCATAGGTCATTTTTATGTCATTACTTGATATATGTAGCGGGTTAACTATCATTCTGTCAGGGCTCCTTCTATAACCTTGAGTCTGCTTGAAGGAAGGATGCCGACTGTTGTCGTGGGGGTCGCTTTCTTTCCTTCTTCTCATGAGATACCTTGGTAATGCACGAGACAAGGAGGGGAAGCGACCATCATTGACGGTCAAAATATCTGTGAGGGAGAGTCCACCATATAATTTTGAAATATGAGAGATGAAGAATGCTGACTGTTGTTGTGGGGGTCGCTTTCTTTCCTTCATCTCGGGATATACCTTGGTAATGCATGAGAGGAGGAGGGGAAGCGATCATCACCAATATGAGAGGAAGAATCCTGACTATTGTCGTGGGGTCGCTTCTTCTTCATTCGAAGGTGCTAGATATTCTGATGTAATGCACTTTTGACTGAACGGAGGAGCGACCATCACCGACGGTCGCACATATCACATAGGAAGAATACCGACTGTTGTTGTTGGGCTCGCTTCTCCATCGTTCCTATGTGCTAGACATTATGGTGTAATGCACTAGGGAACGAAGGGAGGAGTGACCATCACCGACAGTCGAATATATCAGAGAGTGAGTGCCCACCATATACACCACTTGAGATGAGAATTTTTGTCACGACCAGTTTTTCAATAAAAATGTTTATTGAGAAAACCAATCTTTAAATCCCAGTATAGGAAAAGTCATCCTTTCTGGTAAACAAAAGCTTGATAAACAGAGAACCAGTAGCATCAAATATATTACAGGGTTGAGGTGAGGTTGCTCAACAATTTATTACAGACTCGCCAATATATTACATATGGGTGGTTTTGACACAGGGGTGGGGTGGCATGCTACTAGCTCGAGGGAATGGTGGATAACTTGACTTCTACTGGCAGTACATCGAGCGTCGAGGTGAAGCTCGATGAATTTATTTGGGGTTGCGGAAGAGGATAATACAATGACCAAGACAGGATCGCGCGGGACTGACTGGGACTCCTCTAGGCGTCGGACTCGCTATCAAACTCTTCATCCATGAGATCGCCTTCATCAGCATCTGGCCAAATCAACAAGCCAGGTGAGTACTTGAAAGTACTCGCAAGACAGTTCGGACAAAAGATATAATCAATGAATGCATGAATACGTCATGAACAAATTATGATACTCAAATAACAACGGTAAAATTTCAGAACTTGATGTATCAAAATTTAATAACTGAAAACCAATCGGGTGTCTGGAGCGACGCCTCGAAAGGTAAATAAATAAAAATGCATGCCGCAGTCGGGCGTCTTACGACACCACATAAATGGCTTTGAAAGAAATGCCACAGTCGGACGTCCGGGCGACATCACATAAAGGGCTTTAAAAGAAATACCACAGTCAGACGTCTGAGCGACATCACATAAAGGGGCTTTAAAAGAAATGCCACAGTCGGACGTCTAGGCGACATCACATAAAGGGCTTTAAAAGAAATACCACAGTCGGACGTCTGAGCGACATCACAGACAGGGCTTTAAAAGAAATACCACAGTCGGACGTCTGAGCGGCATCACATACAGGGCTTTAAGAGAAATACCACCGTCGGACATCTGAGCGACATCACAGACAGGGCTTTAAAAGAAATACCACAGTCGGACGTCTGAGCGACATCACAGACAGGGCTTTAAAAGAAATACCACCATCGGACGTCTGAGCGACATCTCAGACAGGGCTTTAACAAAAGCAAATAACAGGTATGCCACCATCGGACGTCTGAGCGGCATCACAGACAGGGCTTTGTAATAAATGTAAATACCGATATTAGTCCATCCACAAGAATAATCTTTTATCCGGATTTATTACACATAAATCCCACCGGAGTTTTTGTCACTGAGGCTGATACCTGACAAGATAAGATAATTATAGTACTTGAACAAAGTACAAGATAATTGAAAGATTGAGACTCTGCAGAGTTTGGAAGAACTGAACACAGCCAACGGATTTCCGTAGTCATGAAGGACTAGTTCCGTTTACGGTATTTTAGTAGAAACAAATTTAAGTAGTACACACCCATTTCACCTCACGTTGCCAGGAATCACCCTGGACAACGTCCAAGAAAAACTTTGAGACGGGGAGGCCACAACCTCGAATAGCATGGGATCAAATTTCTATACGCGCGCTCTAAGGGGTGCCCCCCTCTCGGTCCCAACCGGAAACACCCATGCCCCCTGACTGGATGACGGGCTTTAATCCAGGGCCATGGAACCCTCATCCCGGCCTCTCCACTTGGTGTGTACCAGGAAAACAATTTGCAACTTACTATGCCATATTCCTTTCGGAAAACATGTGACAGTATAGGATGGAATGAATGGGATTGTGAATTGTGTCATGACGACACGGAAGTTAAATAATCTGGCATAAGACTGGCATGTCACAACACTGCCATCTTACCCATCCTCATACCAACACATGGCTTTGCAAATATGTATCCAACAACATAATGCTTTCCGAAACCTACTTTCCGATTATGTGCATGAGATATATCATGCAAAGTGATGTTCATAAACATGCCATGGCTATACTAAAATGCAAACGTGCAACAACACTCATCATATCAAGAGTTCAAACATGCTTGCCTGGTTCGGAGTAGTCGGAGTCTAACTGTGCGAAGTTTGCAGCTCCGTCACCTCCTCCGGTATCTCTGTAATCAGGGCGCCATTCCGCATCTGTGGGAGGTGGTGGTGGTCGCTGGTGAGGACCACGTCGCCGGCGATGCTTGCTCGTGGATCTCGCCGGAGAGAGCGGAGTGAATCACGGTGGGGGCCGAGGCGGAACGGAGTGGCCGGAGTCGGGGAAGTAGAGCTCCTCGTGGCTCATTCAGTGGCTGGGCGGGGTCTGATGAGGTAGAGAAGGTGTGCGGGGGCGAGAGCAAGCTCGCGGTGCTATATATAACTGCCCCGAGGCGGTTGCCGAGAACGGGGTTCTCCGGCGAGGTGATTACGGCGGCGCTGTGGTTGCATGGGAGGGTTCAGAGGCTGAACGTCGTCGTGGGTGTTCCATGGTTCCCGTTTAGGTGCTAACCGTGTCGGGATTCGGGGTTTGGAACGGGGCGGCGTGGGCCCGTCGGCGGCAGGGAGTGCGCTCTGTGCGTGCCGCGCCACAGCGACGGTGCTGCATGCGTGCGCTGGCGAGGAAATGGCCACGCGGAGCCACCATGGGTTTGGGCGGTGCCGAACGGCGTTATGCCGCCGTTCTGCTTCCTGTCGGCCGCTAGGGTGATCCGGCCGCCGCAAAGCACGCCGGCGCAGGCGGGCCAGGGCGCCACCGACGCTAGGAAGGTGCCAAGCATGCGTGTGAGGCTCCGGACAAGCAAGCCAGGCCGTGAGCAAAGTGCCAAGCGCACTGTGAGCATGTGACTGAAGATCGACACTGAAATTCGGAACTTAACTGAATATGAACAGAACAGTGCATGCAAGGTGCTCGACAGAATGATCCAGGCATGTAGGGATTTTTCCTTGAGCTGGTTTTTGGTGGAGGGGCCTCTCATCGCATCTAGAGGCTGCCTGAATATTTGTGGAATTTTTGGAGAGGTGTAGATATGAATTTCACCAAATTTGGCAGATCCGGTCCAAACTTGCAGTGAGTGAAATTTGAAATATTTGAACAAGAGAAGAGTGGATCAAGATGGTTCTGGGTTATGGGTACAAAGGACTATCCAAGGGTGTTGAGTTGAGGTCAAAAATCAAAAGCATTAGTGCACTTGCTTTGCAATTCACCTAGGCTCAAAAGGATAGACAGATTTATTTTGGGAGGAGAAATAGTTGGAATAAAATCCAAAAATGGATTTTATTAGTTTGGACAGAATGTTTGGGTTGTACCAAAGTGGGAGGAGAGGTTTTGGGAAAATTTTACCATAGGTGGCATGGTGAAATTTAGAAGGGATCAAAACCAAATAAACGCCCAAAACTAAAAGGGTTTTCTTTTTAAAAGAAACTAAATCCAAGAAAAGGATTTTTGAGAGGGCAAACTTATAAGATGGTTTTTAGGAAGGGTCTAAATGACCTCCTTTCAAACCAAGCAAGGTTCTTTTGAAAAAAAACCACCAAAAATTTTGGAGTGTCACAATTTTCAAGGAAAGACTCGGCAGACCGACAGTCAACCCGTAATGAATAATAATGATCTATGTGTGGAGTTCATGTTATCTGCCATCGTTTTTTAATCTTTGACTTATGAACACGAGAAATGTCTAACGATGATAGGATCCCTGAGTGCGACTACTGCGAAGACGACCGGGACTTGCGCGATGGGGTGCCTCATCTGCAAAACGTTAGGCGCTTCACCATCGTGTCGAAGGAGACTTTCGGCATTTTTACGGTACCTAACGATGACATGTTTTTTCCATAATGATGCATGACTTGTAATTTTTGGCTTCAACGTGTAATTTCCATGTTTTACAATTTGAATAGTAAATCCCATGCCATGCAAGACCGTATGTCTTGGAAAAGCTCAGTTTTGAAGATAAGGAGAGAATGGAGACAAAGACAGATTACCTTAGGACGAAGCAATGTTTCACTTTTTGGGTTAAGCTATTTAATGCATGAAATGGCTCACAGTTTGGTTGCACAACTTGCATAGGACTTTGCAAGGCCCATCAATTTAAGGAGGATACGAAAATAACCTTCGATATTCGGCCGGAAGATGAAATTGGCGATAATATTGACATTTGGCTGGATGTGGACACACTTCTAATTATACCTCTTTGTGAGTTTGTCAAAAAAATTTGTTAAGTAATTTATATTGTTTATTTAAATATCATTGACGGCTTATTTCCATTGACATCTTATTTTCATTCTTTAAAAAATGTATGGAAGATAGTAGACAAAGCCTACTACACTGATGGCTCTGAACTAACTTACGAGGAGAAAGATCATCTTGTCTCATTATTTATTGACGTTGAGACTTTCAAAAACAATTATGAAACTCCCCCACATTATGGTCAATACATGCCACTAGTCCACGTGTTGAACTATAGTAACATCCATGAAAATGGCATGGTAAGATTTTTTACTATTATGAAACCAGTGCATCTTTTGCATACATTCTTCTAAAGCTAAACCACATTGCTAACTATGTT
The DNA here is from genome assembly GCF_002162155.2 of Triticum dicoccoides. NCBI lineage: Eukaryota > Viridiplantae > Streptophyta > Magnoliopsida > Poales > Poaceae > Triticum > Triticum dicoccoides. The sequence continues at coordinate 60,766,616 of NC_041381.1, forward strand.
ATTATTATGCTCTTAAACAAAAAATCCCAAAGGATTGTGTGCCTCATCTGATGCATACAAAATTTCCCATTGATATTATTAGCTTACGACTAAGTTTGAATATGGTTCTCCACTGTGCATACACGATTTCTCGAAGAGATGAAGATCTCACAATCAAAGGATCAAAAAACGTTACGAGTGACCACAGGGAGCTACTTCGAGGCAACATGGTGCGAAACCCATGAATTAGAGACAGGATGATCTCCATTCTCCATAATGTAGAGTCAGCGGCTATCTTGTTTTATGCTATTTTACCTTATATAGGATAGCAAGTCCTAGTTAGTACTCATGATGATGTGCTAACAACAATTAACTAGTGCTTGGTATGACTATGATGACGAAAACATGTTATTATGATTATAATGATGAGCGATGTGCTAGAATGGTGACTTGTTAGATGACTATGATGATGATGAGTATGACTTGTTATTATGATAATGATGATGAGTTATTATTATTATCATGATGCTGAGTTGTTATATCAATATGAGCACGATGCGTTATTATATCAGTTGGTGATATAACAATCTCATCATGATCATAATGGTATAACAAACTCTAAATTGCTACTATATCAAAACTTGTATAACTGTGTATAAATACACTATAAAACAATAGAGAAATGAAGTACAGACGAGTAGTAGTAGCGTGGGTCTTGGGTGCGCTACTAGTAACTATTAGTTGCGCCGGGTAGGGCCAGTGCTACTGCTATATGAGTTAGCAGTAGCGCGTGTGTGACTTGTGCTACTGCTAAAGTTCAGCTGTAGCTCCATACTAGTAGCGCACCCGTCCGCGCTACTGCCATACCAGAACCCCACGCTACCACTAGTGGTCTCCCTAGTAGTGGGGATCGATCTGGACGTTCACGGTTCCGCTATCGGTCATTTAACGAAGGGATTTTGTTAATGTCTATGAGATACCGAATGTACGGGGTCACAAGATTAAGGCAATCAAGATCTGCTGCATGTTAGTAGGATGGCAATGATGAGAATATATTTGTGGAATTGTTTCATAAATATCTCTAAACCTTCCGGGGTCACCGAAAGGGTTTCAGAGAGTATCGGGTAATACCGGGAATTACCGATAAATAATATATAGGTGTAAAATATTTCTGGGGCAATTAAAGTATATATAAAAGGGTCTAATATTTATTAGAATGCTTCAATAATAAATTTAATATCAACGGGCCTTAAAAGGCCAAACCGGGGAACTTGGCCCAATAGGTAGTGGCGCCCCCTTCCTTGTGTCCTTGTGTGTGTGGGGGGGGGGCAAATTGGAGTGGGGGAGGAGTCCAACTCCTTCTCCCATGGCTAGTGCCCAAAGGAGGGACTTTACGTCCTTGCTTGCCCTATCCCTCCTCTCCAACCAATATATACTAGGGTTTTTTGCTCTATGGACATATAGAAGTTTGGAACCTCCTATAGTTCCCTCTAGTTTTAGTTCTACTTGATCTTAGTTGATATAATTAGAGCTAGACCTATATCCTATAATCCTCATAAGTAGAAGCCCAATGTGGTTCTAATCCCCTCCCTTTTATTCTCAGTCAACGATTAGCTCTGGAAGGTGAACCATCGCCGGATCATGAAGGATGCGCGCTTGCAGCCAAGTAGAGACGTTGTGCTTTCGGTCTTCCGTTCGAGGGATTGTTCGTTGGTGGTTTGTGGGATCATTCCTAGATCGTTCAAGGGACTCCATGTATAACCTACACCGACACGTTGTTCTTCTGCTACAACTCGGTGATGGTAACAGTCGTGATCCTAACCCGTAATGCATCTTCATATTTATCTTGGGTGTGCATAGGGGTGGTTTTTTGTTTCTACTATGTTTCCAAACAAACACAAGGGCCACGACCTTTCGTTATGAGGTTATGTGGGAAGGTCATGAGAAATGGGGTGATACAATTAACACGACATGGTTGCATCAGGTACCACCTCCGAAACAAATGAGTTGAGGACAAAGTTGGCAGTCCTCTCTTGCGCTGGAACAACGATACTTTTGGTAGTGTATGCAAGGATATCAAAACAAAAGGAGAGTCCAAAAAGATTTGGTCTGATCCAAACAGGATAGTTATCACACACGCCGAGCTAAAAATCAATGAAAATTTAGTAGAGATGTACCATCATGAGGAGGTGATGTGGGGACAACGGGGAAGAGCTGAGTGGGTGGCCTCGGGAGAACAAAACTTGAAGTTTTTCCATCTTCGGCCTAGTATCTGGAGAAAGAAAAATATGATCAAAGCTTTGCAGAATTCTCTTCGTGTAACAGCAGAAGATCTGAGGAGTTTGAAAAACATGGTCATGATTTCTACCAATCTCTGTATACGTCTGAGGGAGTAAGTTATATGGATACAGTACTAAAAAATGTCCCAAGCAAGGTCACAACTGAGATGAATGATATGATAGTTTCCCCTTACACAATCAAGGAAGTAAAGAAGGCACTTTTTGTGTGACACCCTTGTTTTTGGCCTTTTCTTTTTCTTTTCTTTTGTTGGATATTTCATTTGCATTTGGATTTTCCGTCAATCATTTGGACTTAGCACTTGGAAACATTTTTGATTTTCTTCCAAGTGAGACGTGTCACCCTAAACCTTCCCATAATCTCATGTCTAACACTCACTTGCCATGACAAAATTTTCTCTATGACATTTAAATTATTTTTCTCTCAAAAACTAGAAACACTACCTTCTCTCTCTATGTTATGAAGCAAAGCCTTCATTTCTGTTCCACATAAAATTCTGAGAAAATTCCCTAAAATTCTTTGCACCATGTCTCACCCTCCCATGCAAAAATATGCCATGGTCCTTTTTAATTTTTTATCCACGGAAAATATTTTTGATTTTGGTCAGAAGTGGCAGTTTGTGAAGCAAATATATTTTCCCTTCACACAATTGAGCTGAAATTGTGTAACACACTGGGACCCTCCTAAGATATGATCACCCACCAAAATTTAGCTAAAAACTCCCATCCGTTCGAACTACACATCTAGCTAAAGGTTCTGTCTACAAACTTCACAATAAGCTCAAGTCACATCCATTGTGCTAGCTGTCAAGCCAAGGCTATAACCAATCAGTGATGAAAGACTTCACCTTAGACATGGTCTGGACTAACCTAAAGTCCGGCACGTGCCAGTGCACGTGGTGACCATGCAGGATGTAGTTGTTCGACATGCAATGCACGCGCTCTAGACGTCGGCACCCTCAGCCGCTGCCCAAACCCCGCCCTCACGGCACTGGGGTTTGCCCGTGCCACCTCACTTGCTCCGCTTCTTCCATATACCAGCTCCAAGTCCTTCCCGGCATTGGCAAATGGCTCGCCGGATGCTGACACGATGCACCCATGCGGGAACAATGTGCATTAGTGCGTCACCTGCCCCATATCGTGCACCCCATCTTTGCCCGCATGTATCTACAGCTCCTCCGAAGCCCTCTAGTCACTTCACCACCCATGCCCGAGTCGCATGCCTCGCCAGAGCTCTGGCAGCTTCCTCGCGGTGGCGCCCGATGCTTGGCATCTCCCTCTCATCCACCACTCCTCCTCCACTAGCCACAAATCGACCACTGATACGTCTCCAACGTATCTATAATTTATGAAGTATTCATGCTATTATATTATCTGTTTTGGATGATTGATGGGCTTTACTATACACTTTTATATTATTTTTGGGACTAACCTATTAACCCGAGGTCTAGTCCAAGTTGCCTTTTTCCTATTTCAGTGTATCGCAGGAAAGGAATATCAAACAGAATCCAAACAGAATGAAACCTTCGAGAGAGTTATTTTTGGAACGGAAGCAATCCAGGAGACTTGGAGTAGACGTAAGGGAAGCAACGAGGAAGCCACGAGGCAAGGAGGCGCGCCTCCACCCTTGTGGGCCCCTCGTGGCTCCCCTGAACGACTTCTTTCGCCTATATATATCCATATACCCTAAAAACATTGAGGAGCACAGCCTCTGTAGCCACCAAAAATCAATTGGGACCCTGTTCCGGCACCCTGCCGGAGGGGAGAGCCCTCACCGGTGGCCATCTTCATCATCCTGGCGATCTTCATGACGAGGAGGGAGTAGTTCACCATCAGGGTTGAGGGTACGTACCAGTAGCTATGTGTTTGATCTCTCTCTCTCTCGTGTACTTGAGGTGATACAATCTTGATGTATCACGAGCTTTGCTACTATAGTTGGATCTTATATATGATGTTTCTCCCCCTCTACCCTCTTGTAATGGATTGAGTTTTTCCTTTGAAGTTATTTTATCGGATTGAGTCTTTAAGGATTTGAGAACACTTGATGTATGTCTTGCCGTGCTTATCTGTGGTGACAATGGGATATTCACATGATCCACTTGATGTATGTTTTGGTGATCAACTTGCGGGTTCAATGAACTTATGCATAGCGGTTGGCACATGTTTTTGTCTTGACTCTCTGGTAGAAACTTTGGGGCACTCTTTGACGTACTTTGTGTTGGTTGAATAGATGAATCTGAGATTGTGTGATGCATATCATATAATCATACCCACAGATACTTGAGGTGACATTGGAGTATCTAGGTGACATTAGGGTTTTGGTTGATTTGTGTCTTAAGGTGTTATTCTAGTACGAACTCTATGATAGATCGAACAAAAAGAATAGCTTCGTGTTATTTTACTACGGACTCTTGAATAGATCGACAGAAAGGATAACTTTGAGGTGGTTTCGTACCCTACAATAATCTCTTCGTTTGTTCTCCGCTATTAGTGACTTTGGAGTGACTCTTTGTTGCATGTTGAGGGATAGTTATATGATCCAGTTATGTTATTATTGTTGAGAGAACTTGCACTAGTGAAAGTATGAACCTTAGGCCTTGTTTCCTAGCATTGCAATACCGTTTACGCTCACTTTTATCACTTGTTACCTTGCTCTTTTTATAATTTCAGATTACAAATACTCATATCTAGCATCCATATTGCACTTGTATCACCATCTCTTTGCCGAACTAGTGCACCTATAAAATTTAACATTGTATTGGGTGTGTTGGGGACACAAGAGACTCTTTGTTATTTGGTTGCAGGGTTGCTTGAGAGAGACCATCTTCATCCTACGCCTCCTACCACTACTAGAATCAGCTTCTTTGTCGTCCGCCATGGCAGACAGCAAAGGCACAGATCCCGGACGACAAAGTCCTTTGCTGTCAGCCAGCGGACGGCAAATAGTCCGGCTGAACATGTGCCAGCAAAGGCCTTCTTTGCCATCCGCTACAGAGAAATGGACGGCAAAGGATTGTGCCATTCGCCATCCTAGGCCAGCAGACGGCAACGACGACGGACGACAGCGGTGTGGGGTGAGAGCCGTTAGGGGGTTAACAACGCTCTTTGCCGTCCGCTGACAGACGGCAAAGAGCTTAGCTAGGGCAGCACTAGGAAGCTGCCATGTGGCCAGCTGTGCCATCCGCCAGAGGACGGCATAGAGGGCCCTGTTTGCCAGGCCTATTTGGTCACTTTGTCGTCCGCTTGCAGACAGCAAAATGACCAAATAGGTAGCATGTGTTCCCGGTTTGCACAGGTGTCTGCCACGTGTCCTCTTTGCCGTCTGCTAGCCGACGGCAAAGCTCTTTGCCGTCGGCTAGCAGACGGCAAAGAGGCTATACATCCCCTGTTTTTATTTTAATCCAATTAATTATACATGGTTTCAAACACAGATATATATGCATACATATCCAACATATCCACAGCATGTCCAACAACATATTTCATCAAATCCAACAACATAGTTGAACAAAGTCCAACATATCCATATATACATAACCACAAACAAGTTTCCAACAAGATATCCATATAGACATACATATCCAAACAAGTTTTCATAAACAACAAGGAAGCACAGAAGAATAGTACACTCCATGAATCCAAGCCTTCCTCATGTAAAGCAAATCTGCAAATTGGGAAAGATGAAAGTTAGAAGAAGAAGAAGAAGAAGACTACTTAGAAGAAGAAGACTAGTGAGAAGAAGAAGATGAAGAAGAAGAAGAAGAAGAAGATCTTTTTTCTTCTCTGTCTTTTTCTCCTCTCCTCTTCTTTATCTTCTTCTTCTTCTAACTAAGGTAAGTAAAAATGCCATTTTATTGCGAAGCTAGGTAAAAATGCTAAGTGTAGGTCATTTTAGAGCTAAGCTAGGTAAATAGGTCATTTTGGAGCTTAGTAAGGATATTACGTCATTTTCGAGGAAACTAAGCTAAGTCTATATCATTTTGGAGGTAACAAAGATTATCATGCCATTTTCTATCTAAGTAGAGAGGATGTGTACCCGGAGAACAACAGGGAGGCACTGACGAAATTCTGCATCGGATCCGGAGCTGAGCATATGGGAAAACGAACCCAATCTACACATACTCATGCTGTCCATGGATAACGTTGGACAATTCAAACGAATCACGATTATAAATATGCAAATGCATGCATATTTATAGTTGTAACCCTTTCAAACGGGAGACGCATAGTGCTTACGCATACTGATGATTGACACCTATAGCTAGCAAGTTTCATCGACACAAAGACCGGAACAGAGCAAATGAAGGGGGAAGGAGGAGATGTCATTTCTGCTCAACAACGAACGCAGGGGCGGAGCTCGTCGAACACTAGACCCTCCGACAAAATAACTGCATATTTAAATTGAAAGATGAGTAACATAGCAAGTATTCAACAACGACCGCCACATGTATCTCGCACTGACGATACTTGATATTTACGGTACCATCGACACCGAGGAACCCTCTAAGCCGCTCGTCCCCAGGTAAACTAAATAGCAACTACCATCGGTGCAAGGTACATGAGGCGGTCGACGTTGAACACTAGATCCACATCCCACAAGTGAAGCCGGTGCCTGGTGGCCCACAACAATAGTTCTGGTGGCCGATGATGATCAAACACCTTTCCAAATTTGTCTGGCAGCCTCTGCGATGAGGATTAAAGCCATGTTTTGAAATTTCAAACAACCAAACCGACTTGAGTGAGTTTGGGTGTTTCAAGTTTCAACACTTAGCTTTCAATCATCATCTCTGAGGCTGCCAGACAAATTCGCAATGGTGTTAAACCACCATCGACGCCGGGACCCCTGTGTCACCTGTGGGACGTGGATGTAGTCTTCGACACCGTCGGCCACATGTACCTCGCACTGACGATACTTGCTATTTAGGGATGCCAAGAACAGTTGCTTTGGGATGCCGTATGTCGGCGTCACTTGTCAGACGTGGATGTAGTGTCGGGGTGTGGGTCGGGATGTCTTTTTCTTCTTCTTCTTCTTCTTTCACTTCTTCCTCGGGTATGGCGACACATGGTCGACGAGTCAGCACTCGCACCAGGGGTTCTCAGCATGGGCGTCGGGACAGGGGGGATCCACTGGCTCCACCATCTAACCCCTCGGTGACCCTCTTCCTTTTTCGCATTTTCCTTTTCTTCTACTTATTCTTCTTTTTTCAATTATTTTCTTCTTCTAATTATCTAAACCTAAATCTGGCAGTAACCTAATCCTACCACTAAAACCTAAACCTAAACAAAAAAACAGTAAAAATAATCACCTTGGGCGGCGGGGGCGGGCGCCGCCGGGGTGGCAAGCCTTGGGCGGCTCGGCGTTGGTGGAGGAGGTGGCAGG
>NC_041381.1:60774440-60795407 GCF_002162155.2 Triticum dicoccoides
GCGGCAGGGTTGGAGCGGGGCGGGGCGGCGAGCTGGGCGCCGCGGCGGGGGTGGTGCGGGGCGGGGCGGCTTGGCCAGCCGGGCCGGGGCGATGGGGCATGGCGCCGGGCCGGGGTGACTGGGCGGTGGGCCGATGGAACGAGGCGGCGGGGCAGAGTGGCGGTTTTCAGTGTCAAAACCGGCGGATCTCGGGTAGGGTGTACCGAACTGTGCGTCTAAGGCTAATGGTAACATGAGGGTGGGGACACGATGTTTACCCAGGTTGGGGCCCTCTCGATGGAGGTAATACCCTACTTCCTGCTTGATTGATCTTGATGATATGAGTATTACAAGAGTTGATCTACCACGAGATCGTAGAGGCTAAACCCTAGAAGCTAGCCTATGATTATGATTGTTGTTCTACGGACTAAACCCTTCAGTTTATATAGACACCGTAGGGTTCTAGGGTTACACAGAGTCGGTTACAGAGAAGGAGATCTACACATCCGAATCGCCAACCTTGCCTTCCACGGAAAGGAGAGTCCCATCCAGACACGAGACGAAGTCTTCAATCTTGTATCTTCATAGTCCAACAGTCCGGCCAAAGTATATAGTCCGGCTGTCCGAGTACCCCCTAATCTAGGACTCCCTTAGTAGTCCCTGAACTAGGCTTCAATGACGATGAGTCCGGCGTGGATATTGTCTTCGGCATTGCAAGGCGGGTTCCATCTCCGAATAGTCCAAAGTAAATTTCGAACACATGTATCGTGTCCGGCTCTGCAAAATAAATTCCACATACCACTGTAGAGAGAACAACATTCCACAAATCTAATATGCTGACAAATTTTCGTAGCGTGGCATCACGCCGCGACCCGGTCATTATTCGAACCGTTTTTCCCAACCAGCTACTGCACATATTGCGGCACGTCTTGTCGAAGCAGAGATCGTGTCCCTTTATTGTGGGATTCTTATCAATACGGGTGTGGGTAACCCAATCGTGTTTGTTAATATGACTCCTCAATTTTAGGCAGGTTCCAAACAGTCACGCGGGAGACGCTTGATATTCATCTCCTTTATAAAGGGATCAAGGCCTGTCCTTATCTTCCCATGCTCTATCCTTACTCTTCCCCTACCTCGAGTTCCAACACCCAAGGCTCAGGCTTAAGCGCTTCGGACCTTCAATCATGTATGGATCTAGCCTTCAAGGCCGGTGGATGGCCTCCACTATGACAGAGGAGGACATCAAGAAGCTTAGGGGGGCCAGGTATCTGACCGCTGACATCAAGAAGCTTAGGCTGCCTGCTCAAAGGCAGGTCATACCCACTCCCAAACCCAACGAGAGTGTCGTATTTGTTTCCCACTTCCTCTGAGGGTTAGGCTTTAGTCTTGATCCCTTTGTTAGAGGGCTCGTGTTCTATTACGGGCTAGACTTTGATGATCTAGCTCTGGACTCCATTCTTCACATCTCGTCGTTTATTGTCGTGTGTGAAATCTTCCTCCGCATTACCCCACACTTTGGTTTATGGCTTAAGACCTTCAATGTGACACCAAAGATGACCGATGGGCGTCATGCGGAGTGCGGAGGCGCTGTAATAAGCAAAGGCGCCAATGGCCTATGGCCAAAAGGTTCCTTCCCGGAGGTGTCCGACTTATGGCAACAGGAGTGGTTCTACATCACTGCTCCTCGAGGGACGAAGTGGGCGGCCGCCCCTGCATTCCACTCGGGCCCTCCGCCTCAACTAGCATCATGGGTCAACAAGGCACTACACTGGGGTCCTGCTGATGACATAACGACATTGCAAAGGCGCATTCGGGATCATCTTGAGAAGGATGTCAGCCTCATCAAAATAATTCAAGTAATGCTAGTTCATCGGGTCTTGCCGTGCAAACGCCGACCTCTTCGGATGTGGGAGCTCAACCCAGAAGGACCGCAAACTATTCAGAACTTCCTCGGAATGACGCTCGAAGGGATGTATCGGTTGTTCTTCGGATCATGAATAAAGTGTCCAGACACCACCGAGGACGTGGGCTTGAACTGCAATCATCCAGATACCCATCTCAGTAACTCTACCCCGAACATGTTGTTCATGTTTACCATAACATTGTTCTGAGAAATATCCGCGGCTAGGATAGGCTAAGAAAGTCAGAGAGGATCAGGTGTCCGGCCCCTCTTCCCGAAGGCTCACCGAACCCCGTGCTAACCAGGATGCTCGAGCGCGCACATTATCAAGTGCCATCAGGAGATGACGAAGGGAGGCATAGAGAAGCCGAGAGCGGGCTTCACACTTTATACATACAAATCAGGGGAATTAATGTCTCCACAAAGGAGGACAACCGGGGAGGTGAATCTAAAATTCCCTCCCCCCACGGGAAGGAAAGGGCCGCCTCCGAAGACTTGGAGGTGGAGGCGTCCAAACAAGGGAAGAAACCCTCGCCAAGGAGCCCTGCCCCAGAGGGCGTCCTCGCTGCACAGCACCCACAAACGGGCCATCCCTCCAACGAGATGTAAGTGAAAAAGTATTGTGATAAATATGTCCTGCTTTATCTCTGAGAATAATAACCGAGACCTATCTTGCAGTCCGGATCGTAGCCCTTCTGAACAGAGTTCGTCTTCGGGGGATCTTCTTCCAGAGATGATGGAGAGCGAAACGCCTCCTCCTGCCTCCCCGCCCCAAGGGGCGGACTACCCCGAGGTGTCGTCATGGAGGATTTCTCCTGATCCACTAAGGCCAGAAGTTAATGCTTCAGCCGCCCGAAGCCCGGAGTATTCGGCTCCACGGGAGAGCAACAAGAAGAGTCCGGGATTGTCCGGCACCGAGCCGGACACACTAACGGGCCTTCGAGAGCGAGGAGATATATCAGAGGTGCACCATACTTTAATGAGTATAGTGTTTGAGAGGATTTCATCCGCCAAAAGCAGGTTGAATGAAGCTTTTACGAGCATGCTCAAAGGCTTTGAGGTACTCAAAGAAACATGTAAACTTTCAGTTGTACCGCACGTGCTAGGTGTGCTCTGTATAGATAGTAGCCCCTGAGACTCTGGTTGCCAGCCCGAGGCGGCAAACAGAGGATCATACTCCCAAGTAATGATCGCATTGCATTATGTGCAGACGGCTAAGTGTCCGGCGGTTGACCGGACTGCCGAATTCGCTAAACTAAGGCAACAACTTGATGTGGCGGATGTCGATATCGCGCTTGTGAACAAGCGGCTTGACGAGGCACAGGGTATGTGTTTATTTTTTGAATTGTCAGCAAATATTTTAAGAGGAGCATGATGCTAGTATCTATGATATGTTGTGGCTGCAAATGGAGCTGCTGTCGTGGAGGCCCTTCGGGCGGAACTTGCCCTAGCCAAGGAACAAGCCAGGAGAAGTGATGCTGCTGCCCTCAAGGCGGCCGAAGAGTTGAGAGCTGAACAGGCTGCCCATCGTCGGAGCAAAGATAAAATAGCCGAAATGACAGTTGAGCTGAAAGATGCCACCGGCCAATATGAGCTCCTTGAAAAATAGAGCTAAGCGAAAGCGGTTGACCTGAAGAAGGCCTTGGAAGTAGCCAAGGAAACCCGCTTTGAAATCAAAGCTGCACAGGAGGAGCTTCGACAAGCCGGAGATATCACGGCTCGGAGGCCCTTTTTGTTGCGGATGAAGTTTGGAGATACGAAGTATGCCCCTCTGGATCAGCTATGGAGTGCTGCAGACGCGTATGTGGACCTGGCAAAAAGTACTGCTGATGCGACCAAGTTTTTCAAAGATCAAAAAGACAATGAGGTGGAAAGGTTATTCTGGTCGCAGTTCAGTTCCCCGATGCGTCCGCTGCCGTTGAATGAAAGGATGGCCGCATGGGCCGAGCTCTGTAGATTGTCCGGACTTGCTATGAGGTCTGTTATAGATCATCTTTGGTTGAAGGGGCCAAACCGGACAGTTATTTTTGTTTAGTGCAACAATTCTTTGGCGCTGTGCCGCGTATCGACATTGTGAAGAGGTCGGCGTGCATAGAGGGTGCGCGGATGGCTCTTGCCCGTGATAAAACATATTGGGCAGGGATGGAGGCCACCGGTATTGCAGCCCAGTGTCCAGCGGGAGGCCAGGACCCAGCCGAGCACTATGTTGAGCAAGTCCTAGAAGGCGACCATTTAGTAGAGGCTCAGTGCTCAAAGAGTATTATGTTCGAGCGATATGTATCGCAGTTGTAAAAACAATGCTATTTTGATTATAAAGCTATGTTTATACTTCTGCCCAAAAGTATTGTAATGCCTCTTGTGCGGCCGTTTATGTATGTATATAACCTGAAAGATAGCAGTCGTTGGCTTCAGCCCCCATGCATATAATGCGGGGGTGTTCGTAAAAGCATGTAATCACACTTGATCAAACGTCTTGGTCCATTAAGGAGGTGATAGGGCGACGAACCAAGCAACCGGACTATATAGCTGTAACACTTTCACTTAGCCATAGGAGTTTGACGGTGGGGCTACGATATAACCCCTAGTATTTCCGTGTTCATCCGAATACGATGCTCGTACGTACATGACCGGGAAAACCGGTCCTTCATTAAGGCGGAGGAATCCCGAAGATTCCGCTAAGTCATTGAGTGGTGGACGAGTCTCTCGCTGTATCACGACAGTCAGTTTTCGGCTCTCTCTACTGAGGTGCTCATCCGGAATAACCAGGGCACAATCGCAGTAGTTCTCCTTTGGCCGCCTTAGCCGATAAGACGGAACGTAATGTAGCAAACCCAGGAGCCGGGAAAACCCAACATTTGACCGAAGACATGATTCGGAGCTGATGCATATAAGGCCAAACTCGCGACGCCGAACACTCCCGAAGGTATTCGGACTTTACAACATATACTAGGCTGAGAAACACCCTCGATGATGAGCCCTAAATTTCCAGATACATGCATGGGTCTGGTGTGCCGAAATGCCAATAAGGCCAGCATCCCTCCCGGTTGTGTTAAGTATTCGGAGGGTATGAAGCAACAAGAGACAGTAAAAAGGGTTTACGCAGGGTCTTAATCTAAAAAGAAACCTCTTAGCGGGGCCTTGCTGCACGTCTGCTCCTGTGTCTCCGTTGTGTCGTATCCTAGAAGGGTGTGGCACGATGATCATCTATAAGAGAGGAAAAACCCAGGTTAAAGAATCTAGTGTAATTGTGCGAAGGGTCGGTTATTCTCAATGAACCATAAAAATGTAATTTATTATTATATTGATAGGGTCAAGCCGAACTATGGGCATCTTATATTTTTGCGAGTAGCCCCTAGCACCACCTATGGGGTATATCTATCAACACAAGCTCAGGTTCATCTGAGCTGTTACATCTGGTGGAGCGCCGGACTCGCCTAACTGTGTCCGTGGTCCTGCCGACCGACCGTTTATTCTGGTTGGAGGGCTCGCTCAATGTTCGGCTGCAAGAGCCGCCACATATTCTTCCGCACGTAAGGAACACTCTATATTTCCACTAACAGTTATGACGCCACGTGGACCGGGAATCTTGATTTTAAGGTAGGCGTAGTGCAGGATTGCGTTAAAATGAGGGAAGGCCACTCTTCCGAGTAGTGCGTGATAGCCCTTCAGAATGGAGCAATGTCCAAGAATAATTCTTCGCTTCTGAAGTTGTCGGGAGGACCGAATATAACCTCTGGTACTAGAGAGCCCGTGTAGCGGGCCTTGGCACCTGGTATTTCTCCTTTAAAGGTAGTATTACTTTGGATGATTCTTGACGGGTCTATCCCTATTTTGCGGACGGTCTCCTGGTATATCAGGTTAAGACTACTGCCGCCGTCCATAAGGACTCGGGTGAGATGGTATCCGTCGATTATTGGATCGAGCACCAAGGCAGCCGATCCTCTGTGCTAGATACTAGTCGGATGATCCCTGCGATCAAAGGTGATCGGGCAAGCCGACCAGGGATCGAATTTGCGGGCGACGGGCTCTACAGCGTATACGTCTCGGAGTGCGCGTTTGCGTCTTCTCTTTGGAATGTGAGTTGCATAAATCATGTTCACTGTTTTGACTTCTGGTGGGAATTTTTTCTATCCCCTAGTGTTTGGCTAGTGAGGCTCATCCTCATCTTCACTTGGCGTCTCCCTCCCCTTATGTTCGGCATTTAGCTTGCCGTCCTGCTTGAAAACCCAGCACTCTCTGTGGGTGTGGTTTGCAGGTTTTTCGGGGGTGCCATGAATCTGACATAGCTTGTCTAGAATCTTATTTAGGCTGGACGATCCATCTCTACTTCCTTTAAATGGCTTCTTCCGTTGACCGGGTCAAGAGCCCCCGAATATGGTGTTGACCACCGTATTATCTGGGCTATCGTCATTGTTCCGATGCTTGTTTTTATTGCGTCACGGCTTCCCATTGCAATCCCTGACTACGGATGTTCCTGAGTCGCTGGTGCAGCTACGGGCCAACCAGCTATCTTCGCCTGCGCAAAAGCGGGTCATAAGGTTTGTTAGGGCTGCCATTGTCCTTGGCTTTTCTTGGCAGAGGTGTCTGGCGAGCCATTTGTCTCGGATACTATGCTTGAAAGCCGCTAAGGCTTCGGCATCTGGACAGTCGACGATTTGATTCTTCTTGGTGAGAAATCTGTTCCAAAGCTTACACTACAAAAAAAAGACACATCCGTGACATTTTGGGCCGAACGAATTTTTTTTCTATCATACATATGACACTTCTATGACGATAATTGTGACAAAACCCGGTATCATCATAGATGTGGTGGGCTCCTACTTCTATGACAAAAAACATGACAGAAAATGGGCTTTTCGTCCTGGGCGGGCCGGAGACGCAGCTACATGACATTCTTTGGGGCGTCCATGACGGAAAAAAAACCGTGGTAGAAGCGAGGGCGAGGAAAATTTGGGGGAGTTCCTGGTTACGGTGGGAGGTCGGGGGTCGAGCGATGCGTGTTCCTCTCGTACACGTACGCGCGTGTGTGTGAGGCGTTGGCTCTAACTAAACCCGAGCGAGGCGTTGGGCTCTAACTGAACCCGAGCGATTGCACTACAGGCTATGTGTTACTGAACCCAAGCGATCGATCGATGGATGTTAACTGAACCCGATCGAGCGATTCCTTCACTACTGCTGCTAACTGAAGCCGATTGATTGGATGAATAGTGAGCATTGCAGGGGGGGGGTTGGATGAACAGTGAGTGGTGGCATTGCCTCTGGATGAACATGACCCCGTGGTGTGGAGGGTTGGATGAACAGTAGACGGTGGAGGGTTGCCCGTGGAGGAGTGGATGAACAGGACCCCGTGGTGTGGAGGGCTTGATGAACAGTAGACGGTGGAGGGGTGCCCGTGGAGGGGTGGATGAATAGGACCCCGTGGTGTGGAGGGCTGGATGAACAGTAGATGATGGAGTAGCATGGTGGAGAGTTGCCCATGGAGGGGTGGTTGAACAGTAGCCGATGGAGTAGCGCGCGGTGGAGGCTGGAAGAACAGGAGGCTGGAGGAGGTCGACAGTAGCCCGTGGAGGCTGGAGGAGGTCGATGGTGGAGATGAACAGTATCCCGTGGAGTCCCGTTTTGCGGTATGCCACACCCCTCCCGATGAAAAGGACACCCGTTTCGACCGTAGCGCTCCAACACAAGTCCGTTTCATCGGTTTTGCGGTAAGCCACACCCCTCCCAATCAACAGGACCCCTGTTTCGACCGTAGGAGGTCCGTTTCCTCCGTTTTGCGGTACGCCAGACCCCTCTCGAACAACAGGACCCCCGTTTCGACCGTAGGAGGTCCGTTTCCTCCGTTTTGTGGTATGCCAAACCCCTCGCGATGAACATGATCCCGTCTCGAACGTGGCCGGTCGAACACAAGGCCGTTTCCTCCGTTCTACGGTACACCAGGCCTCGTTTCCATCGCCTGTTCCGTCCAAGCCCTCCCGATGAACACGACCATGCATTCCATTCCGACCCAGCCGGTTGGCTCCACATGAACACGATGACGATGCTGTTTCTCCATTCCGACCCAACCAATGTACACGAGCCCTGGCCGTACGTATATATGCGCGAGTAGGCGTTCGAGACCCCGCCTGTATGTACACATACATGGCCGTATTTTCTTTCTTGCACCCTAGCCGCTGTACGTACGTGTACATGCTACGTGCGCGCCTCTACTACAACACGTGCGCGCCTTTACATCCACCAGTATATATGTACGTACACGTTCGCGACCAGAATGATAATGCTACGTACGCTTCGACCAGGTGGATCCCGACTGTCAGGCACTTCCTTGCGTGCGAAGATGTAGCTGGTGGGTCCCAGCAGTCTGGGGGTGAATCGTTTTTTTTTCGAACGCACTTCCTTGCGTGCGAAGATGTAGCTGGTGGGTCCCAACAGTTAGGGGGGCAAATCGTTTTTTTTTCAGACGCACTTCCTTGCATGCGAAGATGTAGCTGGTAGGTCCCAGCAGTCAGGGGGGAAACGTTTTTTCACGAAACATGGTGGCCCGTCCGGTGGGTCCCTGCTGTCAGGTGGAGGAATAATTATTTTCCGCGTAATAAGGAGGCACTTCCTTGCATGCAGCCGTGGACCCAGCTGTCAGCCTCTCCACGTACCGTCCACGTCCAATGGAAGTCGTTCCTTGACCATGTTGACCACGCCGCGCCGAGAGCAGCAGGGCGGTGGACGACAACGAGGCCTAGGAAGGGGACGACATGGAGCCGGGGAAGACGCGGCAGTGGAACCCCGCATGGAGAGGAGTACGAGGGTTCACTGGTTCGACTGCGGTGTGAGGCTGCCGTCGCCGCAGAATAACAGGGGGTGTGGGTGAGTAGAGGGATGCCATGGCCAGCGGTGGGAGTAGTAGGGGGCGCTGAGGCCTACACGGAAGCACAATCGGCCATGGGAGGCGGGAGCAGGCGGTCCTGCCGGCGCTGCTTTGGCGGCTGGAGCAAGAAGTTCAGAGATGGAAGAAACACGACGGCCGTTGGATTTACATCCAACGGACGTTTGCTAAAATCATTAGTTGACGTATATAATAACTAAAAAAATCTTGCATACGCGTCAACTAAACAGGCTCACAAGTCAGACCACTCCTTCTTTTTTTTAATAATTTATATATAGGTCATGGCAACTTCTTATGCAATTTATTGCAGTCCGTTTTTTTGGTTGGCCAGGGCCAATTTCGCATATTTCTGTGGGTTCCAAACTATTTTTAATACCGAAATGTCGAGCCAGATTTAAAGTACTTTGAAGATATATTTAAATTAGGTTAATGCCCAGCGAAATGGGAATCTAAAAATATGAACAAAAATTATAAAGTAATTGCCAATTTGTCATCTGTTTTTATATTTACAACCCATTTCATATTACTTTCATGATTTGCAGGCGTCTTGAAAGAGTTGCAGCCCATCAGGGCATAGAAAAATAAGTAGGCCTGGATTGGGTATTCTTCAGAAAAAATAAACTGGGCTCATTTTTACAAAGAAAAAATAGCTGGGCTGGTCACATGGTGAACATCAAATATAAGCCTGAGCTACACGGTCCAGAACCCAGTTCAAACCCTGCTCCATCTCAACAATAAAAAAATATATGCTCGAGCAGCTACGTCCTAGGTGTCAGCCGATCTTGTGCTGTTCTCTGGTCTATTGACTATATACGCTCACAATGACGTGGGTCCCAGATGTCAAGAAAACACTAGGAGGAAGCATTTTATTTTTCCATACGCTGACGTGGTGGGCCCCTACTGTCATCCTATCCACGTACTTCTGCCGATTCCTGTTGTTTGTTGACTATGTTGACAATGCGAGAGGGCGGCTCCGCGGCGAGCGCACCAAACAGTGCAGAGGACGTCGGCGTTAACGATTTAGGAGACGGTGGGGCGGCGATGCGTGCGCTGAGGCGCAGCCAGCCGTGGGAGGCAGAAGTAGGCGGCCCCGCTGGCGCTAGTTTAATTTTGGCGGCTGGAGGAAGACAAGACTGAAGAAACATGACAGACTGTAAAAGCAGCAGGAGTACTTAACAACCTTAACTGAAACCAGCAGGGGCACTTAACAACCAAAGCTGAAAGCAGTATGAGTACTTATACAGGTTCAACCGTACAAAGCACGCCTCGAACAGTGCTACTTTGCCTAAAGTTAACCAAGTGTGAGGCTGCCAAGCCCCAGGACCACCACCGCGCACATCCACAACCTTCTGAAAGCGGCTTCATCTCACAATTTGGTCCATAAACAGGATATTCGATTTAGAACCATGGAAAAGCATGAACATAATCTTCTGTCCTATTCTCCAAGATGGACGGGCCTTCATTATTTGAGACCACCCATGAATAAGTATCTTTTCACCTCCAAGGGGGATTGAGTAGGTCGACATAAACAACATGTTGTGACCAAGCGCAAGTCTGACTCGACCATGGTCAGGCATCTGTAGAGGAACAATAGAACTGGGCAGTTCCTGTTTCAAGAAGATCACGGCTGTAAAACTGTGTATAAGCAATAGTTTATGAACAACATATATAACAGAAAATAGCTCATACCATAAGCTTCTCGACACAGTTGGACCTGTTCAACGAGTGTAGCTGTGGCACACATATCCCATGTGGCATTCCACCATTGAGACGCCCCACAAGGACCTCAAGACGATCAATAAAGTGTAGGAACTTCTGGATGTCGACCCAGTCAACTTCAGTGCCATCAGTAACAGCCGAGTTATTACAGAGTAACAAACGAGCAGACTGCTTAACTCTAAAAAAACCTACACGCGCCACCAACTATAAGAAAATATTACTTAGAAGTCGCATCTTCATGAGAGATTCGTTGCTACTTCTAAAGTTAAATTGTGATTAGTTAGACAGAATAGGTGGATTAAGAAGTAATCGAGGTAACAAGCAAGAACCAGATAAAAACCTAACACTGATGAACAATTGGAACGACGTCGGGGTGGAAGATCGCAGTGAAGATGAGACCAGGTTCTGCTATTTCCGTCAACATTCGTGCGCCAACTTTTAGTCCGTAACACTTGAGAAAGTTTATCCAAGTTTGGCCATAAAAAAAGGAGCGATCTTCTTGGTTCATGAACCCAACTCGAAACTTATATCCATGGCTTGTCTTCACTGTGACCGTTAAACTAGTGTATTCAGTTATGGCAAGGCCGAGCATCTTGAGTACATGTGTTCTGGCAGAGCAAATAATACACTGCAGGAAAAATAATATGAGAACACAACATGTTCAAAAATACCCCACCCTCCCGGATAGAAAAGAGGATTCTAGGAACATAATGCGTTTCAAAATGCTGTGTTAGGATGAGAAGGAAGAAGTGTGGCGTCTCGCCGAGGGCATAGAAACTTGTAGGGTCCTCGCACTTTGGGCACTACAAATGAAACACACTAGATTCAGTAGGAAGAATAATGCATCAACGGTGGCGACTGCCATCCTAGGATTACCTGCGACCAAGGGACTTGGATTTATCGGGGATGGATGAAGAATTTGTACCTGGTTCTCCATGAGAAAACCCTATGCAATCGCCGAGAGGGGGTTTTCTCTGAACAAGCAGACGAGGGAGAAGGGGATTCAGGCCTAGTGAATTATTGCCGCTTCGTCCGTCCAGCTTACTGCTAAAGCCGGAAAGGGGGGGTGTGATTTGATGGCCCATTAGGCATTACTGCGGCGCTACGACCGGGGTGTGTCTACCGTGGAGTTGTGCACTCTAATTTGTGCATATGGCACGTGGTCCCCATTGCCGGTTTCCCCACATATCAGCGAAAGGAAGTAGAAAGACGGGAGTAACTAGTTACACATAAATATATATTTTGACAGAGAGATACTCCCTCTATAAAGAAATATACACATATTTTACATCACAACTTTATACATAAGAAAAATCAAGGGGAATATATATAACATTTATCTCTACTCTTATAAAAAACTAAGTTGGTGATGATGGTGTGCCTGCCATCCTGCAATATAAGCCGTCCGATTTATATCTGACGGATAGGAAGGGAAAATGGAAATTTTGCAAAAAGATACCCACACCGACTCAACATTTGCAAATAAGGCCTTCCCTCGTTCATCCTTTTCTCCCACAAGATAAACTACTCATACAAATGCATCTTGATGTTCTGTGCAACGCATGGGCATTTTGCTAGTAATTATGAAAAACTGAGTTGTTTTTAACACAGTATAGACGAGTTGGTGATGATGGTGTGCCTGCCATCCTGCAATATAGGTTGTCCGAATTATGTCTGACGGATAGGAAGGATACTATGGTGATTTTGCAAAAAGGTACCCACACACCTCTCCACATTTGCAAATAAGGCCTTCCCTCATTCATCCTTTTCTCTCACAAGATAAAATACTCATTATCGTGGTGGGCGCACGGCAGATGCCAAGGGATGGCTAAAGAGAGGAGGAGGATCGAGGGCGCTGGTGGGCTTCAGAGACGAGGTTGATATGCGTGGGCGCGGGACGCCGGACATACCCAGGTTCAAGGCTCTCCGGAGAGATAACACCCCTAGTCCTGCCGAGTTTAGTTGGATGGTCGATAGTACAATGTCGCTCCTAGAGCTGTATGGAGGAGGGAGGAGGCTGGCCGAGGCTCGGGTTACTCCCTCTCTCTGGTGTTGCTAGGTAGTGGCTAGTCCTATCCTGCTTGCTTTATCTTGTGTTACTTTGAATGCCGGGGATCTCACATATCATGCCCCCGTGGGCGTGGATTCCTGGGGGGTTTTATAGATCAACCCACCCAGGGTTACAATGGTAATATGCCGAGTCGGTGGGTCCGTATTGTCGGTGTCCGGGGTACCAGGCTGGGTCCCGCTTGGGGGCTTGTGGTTCACCTGGTTCCCCTAGGTGCAGGCCCTCCGTGCCCAGGGGGACTGTGCGCCGTCTTGTCGATCGTCATGGCGTGGCCGAGTCGAGTCGCGCACAGTGTTCTCCGTCAGGCTGCCGCTTGCTGTCGTCAGCGGTGAGGGCGGGAACACTTTGCCGTGCTAGCCCCGGTCAGCGGGTAGGTAAGGGGCATTGTTGCCACGCTCTGGCTGACCACGGGCATGGGCGGGGGCACTATAGTCTTGGTCATCGGTGATTGAGGCCTCGTCCCATCATACGGCCTGGATGGGACAGGAGCTGACTCATGGCTGGGTTGCCATGGACGCCACGGGTGGGTTGGCTTGCTAGGGAAGCCAAGGTTGCGCTGGGCTGAGTTGCCTTGCGCCAGCCCCTGCGGCCAGGTCGATGTATCTTGCCAAGTCGAGGGTCTTGGCCGGGTTGCGCGTCTTGCCGGGTCGATCGAGTCGGCCTGGCGCACGCTAGTTTGCGGGGCGATGCGGGCCCTGCTGTTTTTGAAATAGATCCGAGTTCTGTTGCCTGCTTGGGATTCATCCCCCCGACAGTAGTCCCCGAAGCTGTGAAGGTTCGTCGTCTTTGGATGAGTGGGCCTTCGCAGCTTCCCCCTTCAGCAAGGCAGAATCTGCGAAGCCGGGTCCGTCAACACCCACTATGTGTCGGTTTTCTTGGAAACCAGATCGCGGTGTCCCGACCGTGGTGGGAACCGAGGAGTCTATCGAATCATGAGGCGATCCCTCGGGCTTCGCGCAGGTGCCACGTGGTGCCCGGAAGTTGGAGGGGCCTGACAGGCCACGCGCGTGATGGGACTGGGCGACGGGCTCGAGCCCGCCATCGCACGCCCTTGGCCACGCGCGCGGATTTATTGCTGTGTCTGGGGGGGCGGTTGCACTTCCTTGTGCAGTTAGTGCGTGTGTACGTGCGCACTTATTGTGGGGTAGTGGAACGAGTGCGTGCGGACGTTCCCGCTCCCCCATGTTTGAACCGGGGGTTATAAATTGGGGGGGCAAGGGGGCGGAGGACATTATTCTCGCTCGCGTCCTCCTGTCCCCCTGCTCTCGCTCTGCTTCTTGCCACCGACGCACAGCTACGCCCGCGGCCTTGAGCAGAGACCTTCTCCGTCGTCCTTCTTCCTTTTCTTCTTCCGGTGATGTGCTGTTGTCGGGCTCCTGGATGGGCTCGACTGTTACCCCCGATGACATCACCTACCTTTGGTCCTCGCAGCGCCTGCCGGGGGAGACGGACATCAGCGTCCGTCTGCCGCACGGCGAGCAGAGGCCCCGGCCCGAGGGGCAGAAGCGCGTCGTCTTCCTCATGCATTTTGAGCGCGGCTTCGGGTTGCCGGCGAGCACTTTCTTCTGCGGGTTCTTGGAGTTCTTCGGGCTCCAGCCGCACCAACTCGGTGTCGGCGCAATCGTCCAGCTCTCCGGCTTCATGACCCTGTGTGAAGGGTACCTCGGGGTCGAGCCCACCATTGATCTCTGGGTGCGCTTCATCTCCTTGAAGAAGCAGGGCCCGTCGGCAAGAGAGTTCGCCGATTGTGGGGCCGCCGTCATCTCGAAGCGGTCAGGGGTGGACTTCCCCATGATCCCGCTCGAGGATTCTGCCAAGAAGTGGCAGAACTCCTTCTACGTCCACAACCATGGCACAGACCACATCAACCTTCCCCCCTTTGCCGTTGCACCGCCGCGGGCGAAAACAAACTGGGAATACTCGCTCCGGCGCCCATCGCAAGAGATCATCAATCTCTGCGAGCGGGTCATGGTGATGAGGACGCAGGAGGGGCTCACTGGCACTGACCTCCTTGCCGCGTTCATCACCTGCCGAGTTCTCCCGCTTCATAGGCGCTCCTGCCTCATCGGCGAGATGATTGGGCTTCAGGATCCCAACCGGATGGGATCCACACGGCTGTGTGCGGAACGGGTCACACGGGGTGTGAACAACATCTCCAAGGGCAACCTTGCAGAGGACTGGCGATTCGGCAAGGCGCCGTATAGCCAGGTGAACCCGGCGCCGCAGGTGAGCATCTGGTCTTGCTATGTTTCCGCCACGCATCTTCTTATTCGTCCCGACGCGTAGCGGGAGATTCTTTTGAACGCGAGTCGGCACCCTTACGCCCGGGCTCCGTTGCAGGAGGCACCAGTGGCGCCAGAGGAGCCCGCGGCTCACGGCAGCGAGGAGGTGGCCGAGTCCGACGCCGGCGCTAGGCGTCGCGCGGGTAAGCTCCGAGTCTTTCTCTTCTTCATTTGTCTTGGATCGTTTGGGCGTGTTGCGGCGTTGGCGACGCTGACGCCAGTTGTTGATGTAGCGGCGTTGGGCAGGGGAGGCGGCGAGGCGGGCGGAGCCGGGTCCTCGCATGGGGCGGCGCCGAGCCTCCCGCACGGGAAGGACAGCGTCGTGCCGCGACCCCGGGCCTCGAAGCGCACAGCGGATCCGGCCGAGCCTGGGAGGCCGACCAAGAAGAGGCGCGAGAAGCCGACCCTGGTCCCAGTGTTGTCGGGGTAAGTCTTGGTTCTTGCTTGCGCCCTGATTTCTTGATCCAACCTTGTCTTTGCTTTCTCATTCTTCTTTTTTCTTCAGGTCGCCGATCGCGCTGGCGAGGGCGGCGGCGGAGGTAACACCCTACTCCTGCTTGATTAATATTGATGATATGGGTAGTACAAGAGTAGATCTACCACGAGATCAGAGAGGCTAAACCCTAGAAGCTAGCCTATGGTATGATTGTTGTTCGTCCTACGAACTAAGACCCTCCGGTTTATATAGACATCGGAGAGGTCTAGGGTTACACAGAGTCGGTTACAATGGGAGGAGATCTAGATATCCGTATCGCCAAGCTTGCCTTCCACGCCAAGGAATGTCCCATCCGGACACAGGACGTAGTCTTCAATCTTGTATCTTCATAGTCCAGGAGTCCGGCCAAAGGTTATAGTCCGGCCCTCCGGACACCCACTAATCCGGGACTCCCTCAGAAGCCCCTGAACCAGGCTTCAATGACGACGAGTCCGGCGCGCTGATTGTCTTCGGCATTGCAAGGAGGGTTCCTCCTCCAAATACTTCATAGAAGATATTGGACACAAGGATAGTGTCCGGCTCTGCAAAATAAGTTCCACGTACCACCTTAGAGAGAATAATATTTGTACAAATCTAATTTGCTGACGTATTCCGCAGCATGACATCATGCCACGACCAAGCCTTCATTTGAATCGTTTTATTGTCCCACCTCGGCACGTTTCGCGAGGCGGTTTCCTTGGCACGTCTTGTCAAAGCAGAGATCGTGTCCCCTTATTCCGGGATTCTCATCAATACGGGCGTGGGTAACCCAACCGCGCCATTAATCACGGCGCTTGGGAGATAAGCGAGTTTTACTAGGCTGGTGGGGGTACATAGTTCCGTCCGCCCATATAAGGGGATAAGGATCCACTCTTTCCATTTACGCCTTCTTCCTCCTTTGTTTATCCATCTCCGCGCACTCGAGCTCCAGCGCCCAAGTCCGCACTTCCCACATCAACCTTCTCCAGCCATGTCCGGTGCGGAAGGCAGGTGGATGGCCTCCTCTGTCACCGAGGGGCACATCAAAAAGTTGAGGAAGGCCGGATACTTGTCCAATGACATTGCGCATCGGCTTCCAAACGAGGGGCAGCTCCCCGAGGCCCCATGAGAGGGTGGTGTTCCTTCCCCATTTCCTCCGCGGACTAAGCTTCCCACTCCACCCATTTGTCCGGGGGCTCATGTTCTACTATGGCCTGGATTTCCACGATCTGGCCCCAAACTTCATACTCAACATCTTGGTGTTTATCATCGTGTGCGAGGTCTTCCTCCACATCAAGCCCCACTTCGTCTTATGGCTGAAGATCTTCAATGTCAAGCCGAAGGTAGTGGGCGGCCAGCAGGCGGAGTGCAGAGGTGCCATGGTGGGCAAGATGCCCAACGTCACATGGCTCGAGGGCTCCTTTGTGGAAACCATCAAACGGTGGCAATCGGGTTGGTTCTACATCACCAAGCAGCATGACCCTGAATGGGCAGTGGCCCCCCAATTCCGATCTGGCATCCCCACATGGCTCACCTCCTGGAAAGAGACGTGCCTTTCGTGGGGTAATTCGGCAGAGCTGACCGGACTCCAAACCTGAGTCAAACACATGATTGACAAGAAGGTTAAACTTGTCACCGTAGTCCAGGTCATGCCCTTACGCCGGATCCTCCCGTGTCAACGACGGGCTTTTAACTTGTGGGAATTCGACCCGGCCCAGCACCAAACTTTGTCTAGGCTCTTTGACACAACGCACGAAGATGCCTCGAAAGTGCTATTCAAGGGCTCCGAGGTTCACCCTCCCATTACCGAGGATCGCGGATTCTGCACGAAGCGTCAAGCCAGCACTGTAAGCTTATTTTACCCTTTACTGGATACCTGTTTTTCATAGTTTGACTCTATGCAGGATCTAAGCTCCCATTCCTTTAACAGGACTGGCAGAAGAAGTCTAGACAGATCGACTATCTGGCTCCTTTGCCCGAAGGCCCAGCAGATGCCTGCTTGGCGAAGCTGCTGGTCCTGGCACCTCACGTTGTGCCGGAGAAGAAGACCAAGAAAAAGGCCACGGGAACTCGAAAGAGTTCCCGGCGCCTGGTAGTGTCAGATTCCTCGCCCGATGACTCCGAAGCGCACTCCTCCCACGAAGGCGAGGAGGAGGAAGAAGAGGCCTCTCCCCCTCCAACGGGGGGAGGAAAGAAAAGGAAAGCCACCCCGACTAGGGGGGCCGGAGGGTCCAAGAAGGGAAAAACCCTTCTCCCGGGCTACTCCACCAACACCGACGACGGGAAAGAGGAGTGTCCACCCAGGGCCAAGCCCCTGGCAAAATCGTAAGTATCTGGATACCAGAATAACTCATGGTGTTCCTTTACTGCACAGTATCTTCTAACGCCGAACATAATCATGCAGTCCACCCAAGACCCAGCTTGATGCTTCGTCAAGCGGATCCCTAGATTCGTCTGATGTGAATAGTCTTTCACTCCCGACTGCTACCTCCCCTTGCCCCACGGACGACGCCGAGGTGGAATCCCAAAAGGGGATGAGCCAGGAGGAGATAGCCCCGGAGGCGCCGCAAGGCAACATTCCGGATTCCAGGAGCAAAGGGGATAAAACCCCAAAGGGCTCTATGTCCGGCCCTGGGCGGGACACCGCGCTAGAAGCTTTAGTGGTTCCGGAGTCCGGCAGGCGGCCCCTTCGTAAGAAGGGCAAGCCTACGACGCCGGTGACCTCCGTCCAACCGGAGGCACCGGATAATTTGGTGGAGGTGCTCAACAGCGTCTCGATCGACGAGGAGCAACGCACTATTATAAGTGTGGTGATCCAGAAGGTTCAGTTCGCCAAAAGCGGGCTAACAGAAGCTTGTGCCAGCCTTTTAACAGGCTTCGAGGTATGTATTTAAGATATGTAAAAATATTACCGCATAG
Organism: Triticum dicoccoides; assembly: GCF_002162155.2. Lineage (NCBI taxonomy): Eukaryota > Viridiplantae > Streptophyta > Magnoliopsida > Poales > Poaceae > Triticum > Triticum dicoccoides. The sequence continues at coordinate 60,792,639 of NC_041381.1, forward strand.
ATAGTAGCCCCTGATGCTCAGTTTGGTGTTCGGAAAGAAAAGTTGGACTGGGGATCTAAAAAGATATACGCAGGAGTCGAACATAAGTATGTCAATATGGGAATGCAGGCTACGCTGCTAACATCTGCCACACTGACTGCGGAGGTCGATGCATTGAAGCAGAGCCTCGAGCGGTCCGAGAACAAGCTCGGCCTTGCCCAGAAGCAGCTCGAGGACAAAGAAGGTAAGTAGTACCTTATGTAAGTATGTAAAAATACCTGGTTGCAAATAGTGACAGGACCAACGTGAGTGTTATAGGGGCCACAACCGAGGTGGTGACCCTGAAGGAAGCGTTGTCCAAGGCCGAAGACAATGCGGCCATGGAGCGCACTGAGCGAGAAAAGTAGGATGCGCGGGTGGCGGAGGTGTGGCAAGAGCTCCATGCTCTTGTGAAGAAACACGAGAGATTGGAGCTTGACTCGAAGACTCGAGAGTCCGAGCTTGCCTCGGCCCTTGAGAGCGCTAAATCCGCCAAGGCCGAAGCCCAAACAGCCCTCCAGGAAATAGAGGCGATGAAGAAGATAGTGGCGGGTAAGGCATTCTTTATGCAAAGCCAACACGTGGAAGTGAATTACTTGTTACTTACCCGAGTCCAGAGCTCTCTAGGAGCATTCGTAGATATGCCCCGCAGTGTGTCCGATGCTGCCACATTCTACCGAGCCGAGGAAGGGAGCTCGACGGAGAAGGTGTTCTGGTCCCAATATGTTGAGGCCGGACACCCGGTGCCCTTGAGCGACCAGCTAAAGCAACTGGTCGAGCTCCATAAGGTAGCCGAACAGGCCATGAATGGCCTTATAGTCCGGCTATGGCCTGGGGAGGTCGTGACCGGGAGCTACTTTGGGCTGGTGAGGCGGCTGGTGGATGCCTGTCCACAGCTTTAAGTCATCAAGCGCTCCGTGTGCATCGAAGGCGCCCGCAGGGCCCTTGCCCGTGCTAAAGTACACTGGGCAAACTGGATGCTAAGAAGCTAGTGACAGATGGGCCACCGGATGGGAAGGAGCATCGCAGGCCCGAGATGTATTATGAGGGCGTCCGGAAGGGTTCCCGCCTTGTGGCGAATGAATGTTCGAGAGATGTAATATTTGAGTAAACTCGCTTGTGTTAACCTGTGCGCTGAAAACTTGTTCATATGCGCTAAGCAACGCTTTTTGAATTTAAAATATTACCTTTTGTGCGTCCGTTTATTAAATCTGAGAGATGCGAGTCGTCGACTACTGCCCACATGCCACGAGTGCTGGGGTGTTTGGGATAAACCTGAGCACTCTTGTTCCCATTCTTGGGTCCTTCGAGGGAGGCGCTCAGCACAACGAACAAGGCAATCGGACTATAATGCTTTATCACTCTCACTTAGCAATAGAATTCTATAATTTTAAATTTCAGTGAAGCCCCTAGTATTCGGAAGACCGAGTTCGCGGCGCTATCCACGCCTAGGCCGGACAAAGCCAACTACTTGATCTAAGTGGCATAAGTCTTTAGGGACTCGAAAACCTCTCGAACAGCGACCGGCTCTCGCCCTATCATGACGGTCAGTTTTAGCTTTCTCTACTGAGGTGCTTAACCCAGCTCAACTGGGGCACAATCGCAGTAGTTCTCCCAGCGCTACCTTAGCTGATATAACGGAACGTAAGGTACCAAAACATGGGAGCCGGGCAAATCCAACTATTGACCCAAGACATGATTCGGAGCCGATTCATATAATGCTATAAGTTCGGGGTGCCGCACTCGTGAGAGTGTTCGGACTTCTCACACCATATTCTGGGGTACTTAAGCCCCTGGTGTATTGGCCGTACCAAAGTGTACGGTTGCATAATGTCATAACTGAACATATTTACATAAAAAATGAATGCAATAATAGACAAGAGCTATGTATTGTTTATTAAAAGGCTGCTGTGAAAGCAGAACGATACAAATAGTGCAATAAGCAAGAGATGGGATTATTTGACATGTCCCCCTCCTGGGGTAAGCTGCGAGACTTTATGTAAGACAGGTATTTAGCTCGTTATAGAGACCACCTGGATATTGCACGTAGCTTGCTGCCTCCCTGGCTGTTGCATCGTCTGTTTGGCGATTGTACTACCGGACAGGCCTTCCGGAGAGTGGAGTCCTGAAAGTAAGAAAAAAGAATTGACAAAATCGGGAGCCCCTAGTGCGTTTGAGCCGTATTTTGGGCGTGCCGTGGTTGTGCCCCTCCCCTTATGCCCATGGTATTTCCAGAGCATAATTATGTATGCGTAGTACTAGTTTCGCAATTTCGCGAGGGCTGGAGTTGGGGCCGCACTACTACGCTTGCACGGAACGTGCCGGGCAGTCTTGTTGTAGGTTACTTCGGGCGGGCTTGACGGTGTCCGGCCGTTTAATAGTCGGACTGGAGAATTGCCTTGAGAGGCTACGTTGTACTTCCGCCATGAGGGCCGCCATATGCTCCTCAGTTCGGGGAGAGCGTTTGGTGTTTCCATTGACCGTAATGACTCCTCGAGGGCCTGGCATCTTGAGCTTGAGTTATGCATAGTGCGGCACCGCATTATTGTACTTCGGAAATGCGGTTCATCCGAGCAGGCACTACTAGGGAAAAGCCTATACACAAAATCTTACAAGCAGCGCTCCACAAAATACCACGCTGCTGCTACTTAGCAGCAGTGCGTGTTAGAGAAACGCGCTGCTGACAGGAAAATAGCAGTAGCGCATCCACCACAAACCGCGCTACTGCTATAATTGCCATGACCTCGCCCT
>NC_041381.1:60795573-60810901 GCF_002162155.2 Triticum dicoccoides
ATACTGAACCGCGCTACTGCTATAGAAGTTAGCAGCAGCACGCTTATAGAAAACTGCTACTGCTAAGATCAGCCCACAAGTTTAGTCCCACCTCGCTCCGTGAACAGGGTGTTTACCACCTTAAATATGTTATTTCTGAAACTACCACAACCAGTTGGTCTTAACTGAACTCTATGTGTAAAATTTGTGGCCGCAATATGAGTCCTCTCTGTTTCCTACCGGATAGGACTCATATTTACAATTCAGATTGTACACAAAAAGATCATTGATGGCCAATGTATTTTTTGCATTGACGTATTTTTTGTATAGTTACACTTAGCAGTAGCGGTTTATGTGCAAGGCGCTACTGCTATTCAGATTAGCTGTAGCGCGTTTTGGCAAACGCGCTACAACTATCCCTACCTTATCCCCACGCGCACGACCGGCCCTCACTCACACTCTCACTCTCGCCCCCAGTGCCGATAACCGTCGTCGTGCGTCGCCGCCGCCGCCTTCGTCCGTCCGCCGCCGAGGTACTCCCCCCCTTCCGTCCTTCCTCCCTCCTCCTCGCACACCCTCCCTCCGCCTGTGGCCGCCCCTCCCTCCTCCGCCGCCGCCCTCCTCCCTCCGCCTGCGGCCGCCCCTCCTCCCTCCTCCGCCAGCAGCCCTCCTCCCACCGCCCTCGACCTCGCCGCCCCTAGCTACCTCTCCGTAGCCCCCAGCCCCTGCCACTAGTTAGTACTAGATTTAGTAGTTGTAGATGTTAATTTAGGGTGTCAAAACTGGAAGATATCAGGTAGGGGGTCCCGAACTGTGCGTCTAGGCGGATGGTAACAGGAGACAAGGGACACAATGTTTTTACCCAGGTTCGGGCCCTCTCGATGGAGGTAAAACCCTACTCCTGCTTGATTAATATTGATGATATGGGTAGTACAAGAGTAGATCTATCACGAGATGAGAGAGGCTAAACCCTAGAAGCTAGCCTATGGTATGATTGTTGTTCGTCCTACGGACTAAAACCCTCTGGTTTATATAGACACCGGAGAGGGCTAGGGTTACACAGAGTCGGTTACAATGGGAGGAGATCTACATATCCGTATCACCAAGCTTGCCTTCCACGCCAAGGAATGTCCCATCCAGACACGGGACGAAGTCTTCAATCTTGTATCTTCATAGTCCAGGAGTCCGGCCAAAGGTTATAGTCCGGCCCTCTAGACACCCCCTAATCCGGGACTCCCTCGCCGGGCTTGGACCGACGCGGCGGCGGCATGGGCGCGAGGCGGCGCGGAGCCGGCCTGGCATGAAATGTCGGAGGGCACGGTGGTGGCGGCGACGGTTTTTGAGCCGTCGACGCTGAGTGAGCGCGGCCGCGGAGGACGGGCTGAGGTGGTGGTCCTCGGCCGGGAGGTCGTGGAGGTGGGGAACGGAACCCCGCCGCGGGCCGACGTGGTCGAGTGCGTGGGGACCGATGGCGGTAGAGGCGGTGTCGCTTTGGAGGAGGCACTGCAGGTTGTGGTGCCGGAAGCGCCGCCGGTTGTGGAGGAGGCACCGCAGGCGGCGGTGCCTGAGGTGGCGACGCAGGGCATCCCGGCATCCGAGGAGGTGTTGGCGGTGTCACAATCGGCCAGCGGTGGGCATGCCTTGGTGCTCCGTCCGGGAGGGCGCCGAGCCGTCGTGCCGCCGCTCGCGTGAAGTGGGGGCGCGACCATCTTTGGGCCCCAGACCCAGGAGGAGGCGGCGCTGGACGCCGTTAGCCGCTGCTTTCGAGGTCGGACGGAGCGGCTTGAGGCCTTTGCCCAGGCCGAGGTGGAGCGGACGCACGACCTGGAGCGTGCCGTCTTGGTAAGTTCTTGTTTCCTTCACACTTTCTTGTGATTTCATCTTCGTGGGGGCGCGCCAGTGCACCCACTGGGTGTAGCCCCCGAGGTTCGGGCCAACTATGTAGTAGTTGGGTCGAACCTTAGGAGCGTTGGCCTTGTGCTGACTTTGGTCTTCTTCTTCAGCACCTTGACGCCTTCCAGGTTGCCGCCTTCAACCGGCTCCTAGGAAAGCATCGGGAACTCAAGGAGCAGCTTGCCGCCAAGGAGGAGGAGCTTCGCGTCACCACAGGTACTTTGTTCTGTTCTTTTCTTCTAGTGGGGGCGCGCTAGTGCACCCACCACTGGGTGTAGCCCCCGAGATTCGGGCCAACTGTGTAATGGTTGGGCCAAATCTTAGGTCTTGTATTTTTCTTTCTTTCTGCTGAGTTCTTCTTCTTCGCAGCCGAGGTGTTGTCTTGGCGGACCCGGCTGTTCCGTGCTGGTCATCACTATGACCGGCTTGTTGCTGATTCCGCCCGTCTCGGTGTCGAGGCGGCACAGGCGAAGGCGGAGGCGGCCGCGGCCCGGTGGTATCTTGACGAGGCCAAACGGCTGCACGAGCAGCTGGCGGGTCACAAGAGCCGTCTCGAGGCCGAGATGGAGCTTCTGAAGGCGGAGGCTGCCAAGGTGCTCTACAGGAATCAGCTAATTTGCCGTCTGTGGCTGTCTTTGCCCTGGCTCTGACCATGCCTAGTGCTAGCATCTGGTGTTGCATCATGTTTACTTTTCACAGAAAGTTGAAATGGGGATGACAGAACCCCCAGCACCCCCCTGAAGACAACTAGGGTTTACTAAAATCTTTTTCAATGAACCTGAAATGCCCTTCTAAAATGTCCATCATTTTTGTCCTCGGTTAGAACCTCTGGCAAAATTGGTTCACATTTTTCTAGGACAACATTGGGTCACTGAATTAAATCGTACTCTAATTGCATTTGCGCATTTAAATGCTATATATTATTTTAAACGTCCAAATAATACCAAACTTAAATGTTCCATGTTGGATATGTTCTAAACCACGGGCATGTGCAGTTTGGTGATTTTTGAAAATGCCTAAGTATTTTTAGAAAAGTCACAAAGTTACACAAAAATAGAAAACATGAAATAAAAGAGAGAGAGAGAGAGACTTACCTGGAACTTACCTAGCGCCAACCAAAGCCCACCTGGTCGGCCGGGTTGGCCAGCCCAACCCACCTCCTCACGCGTCGTCTTCCCCATGCCTTCTGGCATCGTGCGTGCCACACGCACAGCCGAGCCGCGGCCACCTCCTGCTTCCACCTCCTCCTGCCTCCCTGCTCGCTTCCTCGAGCGCCTAGAGACGCCCTATGGCCCCTCTCTCCTCTCCCTCACTCGCTGCTCTTCCTCCCCCTGCTCTGTTCCTCCTACGCGCAGCCACCGAGCGCAGCCGTTGCCGCCGACGAGCACCGTCAAGGCCAGGACGGCCCCAAGACGACGCCTGTGGCCTTCTTCCCCGACCACGGCCGCTGGATGCCGCCGTCCGATTCGCCGTCTCTAACGCCTCCCCGAGCACGCCGACCAGCTCTGCGATCTCACAGTGAGCCCCTGCTCCGAACCCCTCTCTCCCCGCCGTCATTTTCCTCCTCCAGCCGCCTTTTCCACCGAAGCGGCGAGCTCCTCGCCGCCGGCGATGGTGCAGACGAGGCCATGGGCACTGCACCCCGTATCTGAGCACACCAGTGTGCTCAGCGCGCCTCCACGAACCTACAGCCACCAGTTGCTCCGCCTCCCGTGCCCTCTAGCACCTTACTCGACTGCTCCCGAACTCCGGCGCCGCCGCGAGCTCCATTCCAGTGAGCTCCGGCCACCCCAGCTCGAGATGTTGCCACCCCTGGATGCGCGCGAAGCACAACAACCCATAGACACAACCCACGCCCGAAACCATCCCCTGTAGCGCTTTCCGGTGGCGTTTCCGTCGTCGGATTTGGTCACCACCGGTGAAACTCCGACGGGCTGACGTGGCAACGTCTTTAGCAGCTAAACACGCTAATTAACCCCACTCCCTGGACACTGACAGTGGGCCCTGCTGCCTAATTAAACCGCTATTAGTTTTAAGTTAGTTTAGTTAACAAAACCAGTGGACCAACGCGTCATGGTTGACTGGCTGACGTGGCAGTTGACCGGACCCACCTGTCTGTGGGAATAACAAGCCTGAGTCACTAACATTCAGGACCCACGCGTCAGGTTTGACCTGGACCGGGTCTGTTGACCTGTTGAGGTCAGCATGACGCAATGCTGACGCAGTAAATGATTTTTTGGATTTAAAATTAATCAGAAAATCCAGAAAATGTCCTAAACTTCTAAAAATCATAGAAATTCAACCGTAACTCCAGATGAAATAAGTTATATATGAAAAATCATCAGAAAAATCCAATCTATCCATCTGTAGTGGTTTCATGCATGATAAAGCAACTTAAACCTGCTGTTTATATCAAAACATGATAGGGCACTATTTAAATTCATAATTGCAGTTTGGGATTGAACCTTTCGTTCAAAATGACCCAAATCCATCTGGTTGTAGTTGCATTAGGCCAACACAATCATATTTCCATGTCATGAGCACGCATCATATTGTGCATTGTATTGATTATGTTTCCTCTTTGTTTGTCGGTGCGTGTCCCCTCTCAGTAGACGTGTACCGACGATGTGATCGATGACACCGATGAAGAGCTATATTATCTTCAGAAGTGCCAGGCAAGCAAAACCTCCTTTTTCATTCCGATACAATCCCACTCTCTCGCTCCCGTTCTCTTTTACTACATTAGGATAACACCGATTCAACTGTTACATGCTGCGGTAGTTGAACCCCTTTTCCTCTGCATGACCTGTCATTGCCACAGTAAATAGATGAAACCCACTAGCATAAGTAGGACTTGTTTGAGCCCTGATGTGCCTATTCATTCATGTTTGTTTGTCATGCCTGTTACTGCTTAGAGTTGAGTCAGGTCTGATTCATCGGGGATGAATCGGAGGTGTGTGAACATGTCCTACCGTGTGTGAGCTAAGTGTGTGAACACGATTTGGTAAAGGTAGCGGTGAGAGGCCATGTAGGAGTACATGGTGGGTTGTCTCATTGAAACCGTCCTCAGGAACTGAGTTCTGTATTTGTCATCCATGAACATCTAGTACCACACATTGGGTTCCGGTAACTCGGCCCCTCTCGGCTTATTAATCAACTTGATCTCTGTCCAGGAGTTGCAACTAGTTTCTGGTGTTTATAGGTAGTGTTAGTAGTCTACCAAGTGGCACCCGGTACAGGTGGGCTTGGGACAGACTAGGCACAGTGGCACGGTGTACCATGTGGCACCCGGATGGTGGGCTTGGGAACCCTGCTCACATCGTTTGGGGCCGTGAGCGACACCCCGGCCGGATCTCCTTGCGGATGGAACCCGAATAGGCGATAAACCTGGACGAGAGACTTGTGTGGTTAGTCAGGTCGTGGCCGACACCCTCGCTGGGCTTCAGCTTGAATGTTGTCGAGTACATGTCGTGTAAACAGCGGTAAGTGGTGAGAGCGTGTGTGAAGAAGTACACCCCTGCAGGGTTAATATGATCTATTCGAATAGCCGTGTCCGCGGTAAAGGACTTCTGGGTTGCCTGTACAGTTCATAGACAAGTGAAAGTGGATACTCTAAAATGCGCAAGATAAGCGTGAGTGCTATGGATGGCGTTCTCGTAGGGAGACATGAGCGGATCCATAGTGGTGTATTGATATGGTGAATATGTGGACTCGTGTGCGCCACCTCAAAAGAGTTACTTGCAGTCGTAGTTCAGGATAGCCACCGAGTCAAAGCTGGCTTGCTGCAGTTAATCCCCACCATCCCCTTTGTTGATAATGATGCATATGTAGTTAGTTCTGATGTAAGTCTTGCTGGGTACATTTGTACTCACGTTTGCCTATTTTACGTTTTTGCAGAGACTACCGTCTCACTAGTAGTTCTGTGTGGACTTTGACATTTAGCTTGTTACCTCAGCTAGAGTGCCCACGGCAGGATCTGGTAGATAGTCAGGCTTCTTAGCCTTTTTCATTTGTAGATGTCCGTACTCAGACATGTTAAGCTTCCGCTTGTGCTTTGACTTGTATGCTCTGAATGCTGGGTCGAGAGACCCATGTTTGTAATACCTCGCTCCTCGGAGCCTATTGAATAAATACTTTGAGTCGTAGAGTTATGTTGTGATGCCATGTTGTATTTGCACATATCGAGCATATTGTGTGTATGATTTGAAATGCTTGATATGTGTGGGATCTGACTATCTAGTTATTTATCCTTAGTAGCCTCTCTTACCAGGAAATGTCTCCTAGTGCTTCCGCTGAGCCATGGTAGCTTGCTACTGCTCCGGAACACTTAGGCTGGCCGGCATGTCTCCTTCTTCGTTCCTGTGTCTGTCCCTACGGGGAAATGTCACGCGATGAATACCGGAGTCCTGTTAGCCCGCTACAGCCCGGTTTACCGGAGTCCTGCTAGCCCAGTGCTACAGCCTGGATTCACACGTTGATGACCGACATGTTCGAAGCTGGGTCATGTATGCCTGTCCCTGTAAGTTAGTGGCACTTTGGGTTCACGACTAGCCATGTCAGCCCGGGCTCCTTGTCATATGGATGCTAGAGACACTATCATATATGTGTGCCAAAAGGCGCAAACGGTCCCGGGCAAGGTAAGGCGACACCCGTGGGGATACCGTGCGTGAGGCCGCAAAGTGATATGAGGTGTTACATGCTAGATCGATGTGCCATTGAGTCGGGGTCCTGACAGCTTTGGTATCAGAGCCTGACTGCCTGTAGGATTACCAAGCCAAACTGGTCGAAGTTGAGTCTAGAAATTCTTTAGTTATATAAGGGAATTGATTGTGGGATGGAACGTAAGGCTCTTTTTACTCCTTTACCTTATGCCCTTCTCATCTGAGTCATACTATCTTTCCTACGGGGATAAGAACTAGGCTTTCTCTTCTCTCTATCAGGATCATGTGTTACTAATCCGTAGAATTATAAGATTGTTGGATTTAAGCCTCAATTTAGTTTCTACTATCTCTGTCTGCTCATAGTTGACCTCGGAACCTTAATATTGTGACGATCGAGTGGTTATGCCACCATTTGCAGGATATCATAAATCTTTCTGCGCATTTACAGTCGTTATGCTGTCCGAGTCAACCCAGGTTTCTAAATAATCTGATGCATTTGCAAAATCCTTTCCCTCTGGTTTCGATGTTCCTTTAGGCCAAGTTAATCACATTAATTGTTGAGTTGAGGTATTTTTTGCATTGACATATATGTTGGAGTTATTATTATGACCCTAGGTGTCTTAGGGGATCATCAAGTAATCTAGCCATGTTCTGTGTCCCAGTGTGATGACTCTGGCCATCATTCTGGAAAGCATCCCCTGATGCCACTTAGTAGTAGGTATTCTATTCCTGGGCTCATGAACCCGATATTCACCCTACTTACTTCATGTTGATAGTAATTGCTAGTGCCTTTAGGATATTATTACCCTTTGCGATAGTCCTCGAGGTCCGTGGTATTTCCTTCTTCCAAATACCAAGAACTGCTTATGGCAGAAGTTCTTTTGAACAAAAAGATCACAACCAGAGTGCTTTTGATGAGTTCTCCATTCGTAGTTGTGACTCTACCAGTTCTACCTTTCTGCATGGGTTATCCGAAAGAAATATGTTGAACTCGTTCGACATGCTAATCTATGCATCCACAACTCAGAAAATCATATGTTCTGTTGGGTTGTCCCCCTTTAGTTGTCTTCTGACTTCGTCTATCAATTGATAGTCAAGAGTATGTTTGCATTGATTCATCGATGCCATTACTCTTGTGGTTCGTCAAGCCATTCTATCGCGGAATGACTAGGAGAAACAAACTCCAGTACCTCTTCCATATCCGGGATTGGGTCAAAGTAGTTGTATTCCGCAGATCAAAATGTCAATCCAGCTTTTGATTCTGTTCTACCCTGGAGTATTACACCCTTTATGTCAGGATTTTCATGAGAATTGCACCAGTGCTTGTGAATTATTGACGCAGTGATACTTATCGCAACCATTTTTCATTTCTCGGTTTCCGTGTTGTTGCAACCGGAATGCCGACAGGTTAACTATGATGTGTGAAATCAATACTCCTAGCAACCTTGTTGCTTGGTAGATAATGGACAATAACCTCATTCTTAGCGTGTTGATTTTTGAATCATCACCCTAAGGTTGATTGTGCTACCTAGTCCTTATTTCCTGGAGCACTCTTCGATTGATGAGTTAGGATTTGGTCAAATCCTCGCTCATTGTTCATATTGTCTTGCCCTGAAAAGCAAGATTGTTCTCGAGCTTAGTAACATATCGGTGGTTTGTGATTTTCGGAATATCTTCTCGGAAGTATCGCCAGGTTGTCACCTGATCGCTGTGTTGAGTTCGTGATCAAGTTGGTTTCTTGTAAACCACCCCCTTCTCCAAGGATCTGTGTTGGATACCCTGAGCTAGTTGGTCAAGCTAAATAACAACTTGGAGAGTTGGAAGATAAAAGCTTGTCTAACCTAGTTCATTTCCAAAGGGATATCTTGTGTTTGTGTGTTTGTTGTAGAAAGATGATTTCTTCATCGATTGGTCCTCGTGATCAGTTGTTGAACCTATTATCTTATCAAAACTTTGATTTGAGTGTGGGCTATCCTCAAACCAAGTCAGAACCAATGATGTTCGTAATGTTGTCTTACTCGTGGTTGATCCCTCGAGCATACACCATTACATCTTTTGGTCTGACCAATACTATCACATTGTTCACATAATGGTGGAAAGCCAGTGATATGGAAATTCTGATGAGTTGCTGTTAAGTCCATCCGCAGCATTTTGTCTCGTCCATCATCCATGTTGAACATCAAGCTAGTGTTCGAAACTTTATAAGCATTATCTTCATGACCCGTTCGTGAAGCATATGTTTGGACAAAGGAAGTGAGTCCCTATAATTCATGTGCACTTGATGAAAGTCTCCGCCATGAATTTGAGAAGGCTTGTTTTTAACTCCTCTAGAATCATTCCAAGTCAGTCATGCACTTGCGAAGTACTCTACGGTTTGGTAGGTTGGCCGCCTCCATTCTATATGTGTTTCCTAGCACACCAAGCCACTGACTGATTTGTTCAAGGAGAAAGAATTCCTTCATAAGAGCTAATCCGGACTTATGAATGAACTTCGATATCCTCGATGATGGTTCCCTACCGGAACTCGGTAGTGTTTTATTGTAAGACTACCATGTGATCATGTTTTGTCTGGGACAACGTGTTCACATGTGTGTAGCAGAACCAGCTCATGTTTTGGATCTTGCTATCGTAGTTCATTTCCCGAGAATCTCGCAATGTCATCTCGTCAATTTGTGTTGCAAACTTTCATTTTTCTTTCTAGACTTGATGCGTTTGGAATAACCTGTCACCAACCAGATCCGAATCTCAGGCAGATATGATGGTTGGAACATTTCTCAAGAACTATAATATTGGTCTCTCGATAACCGGTAAAGTGGATGTCGTGGCCAACACACCCAGCCGGAAGACCTATTATTGTAGTATCTTGATTGAAGAAGTTAGCCACCTCCCCATAAGGTTCTCACGGGAATTACCTCTGTAGTTATTCCTTATGGATTCTTGAGCTCCCGAAGTCCAACCTGTTACTTGATGTTCTAGATACCAAACCATTTCAATGAATGGGTTACACTAGCGCATCAAGGAGAACATAAGAAGCGGAGTGCTAAATGTCTCTCGGTCGATCATCCAGATTTTATTTCCTTGGCCCTGCCAAGGTGAAATCTGAGACGTTGTTATCTTCCTTTGCATCTGCATCTCTTCTGCCGGTATTCATCATGGTAGTACGTTGTGTTGCCAGGATCCTTGACACGGATATTGGAAAACCTTGATGGATATGGAAATGCTCGAGTTCTTGAGAGCATGCACAGGCACTAGGTGTTAGCACCGGCACTAACTAGGATCGCTCCCAGTTTTCCTCGGTTACGCTATAACTTTTCAAATAGTAGACTCACTCTCTACTATTGAGCTTCTTCCCAGTTACTAAAAACATCCCTTGTGTTGTTTTCAACAAGGTAATCCACATCATCCATTCTAGTCCAAGTATGTTATTCAAACGAACTCCTCCAAATGATCGATTCTGATTTGCCTTAAGCTGGAATAAAGAGTTTCAATGATCTCCGAATCAAAGGTAATTCTTTTTGCCACTTAAGGGGATATTTCTACGAGTCACCTTCCCTAAGGTGCGTCGTTATGGTATCCTGGCAACTCAACTCCTCGCTACGTTGACAACCATTCACCACCTTCTTAGGTGTGGAATTATTGCCTACCTAGTGAACCTTTGTCATGTGTTTCACTCCATCCCTCTGGACGAATGCTTTGTGTCTCAGCTCGAGAGATGTTTCAATGTCCCACTCCGTGAGTTGATCATGAGTTGTTCGACCTTCGATAAGATCGATCCCTCTAGAGTTTTCTTTTTCCTCTCCTTGTCATGTTAGATGGAGATCTCAGAGCAAGACGTCGAGACAAAGATGGTGATCGAATCAACGTTCTTATGAAGTACAACCTGGATCGTGAAGGTTATACTAGTTTGTGCTCCCCGTTCATATTATCCTATGCTTGAATCTCGGGACGAGATTCTTGTTTAGTGGGGTTTTGCTGTCACATCCCTCGCTCTGACCATGCCTAGTGCTAGCATCTGGTGTTGCATCATGTTTACTTGTCACAGAAAGTTGAAATGGGGATGACAGAACCCCCAGCACCCCCCTGAAGACAACTAGGGTTTACTAAAATCTTTTTCAATGAATCTGAAATGCCCTTCTGAAATGTCCATCATTTTTGTTCTGGGTTAGAACCTCTGGTAAAATTGGTTCACATTTTTCTACGACAACATTGGGTCACTATATTAAATCATACTCTAATTGCATTTGGGCATTTAAAAGCTATATAATATTTTAAACGTCCAAATAATACCAAACTGAAATGTTCCATGTTGGATATGTTCTAAACCATGTGCATGTGCAGTTTGGTGATTTTTGAAAATGCCTAAGTATTTTTAGAAAGCCACAAAGTTACAGAAAAATAGAAAACAGGAAATAAAAGAGAGAGAGAGAGAGAGAGAGAGAGACTTACCTGGGACTTACCTGGCGCCCATCAAAGCCCACCTGGCTGGCACGGTTGGCCAGCCCAGCCCACCTCCTCACGCGTCGTCTTCCCCATTCCTTCTGGCATCGTGCGTGGCGCGCGCACAGCCGAGCCGTGGCCACCTCCTGCTTCCACCTCCTCCTGCCTCCCTGCTCTCTTCCTCGACCGCCTGGAGACGCCCCGTGGCCCCTCTCTCCTCTCCCTCACTCACTGCTCTACCTCCCCCTCCTCTGTTTCTCCTACGCGCAGCCACCGAGCGCGGCCATTGCTGCCGACGAGCACCATCGAGGCCACAGCCACTGCCTCGCCCTGCTAATGCTCTCAGAGGCTCCGCCGCAACCTCTTCTCCCCCCTCGCCGAGCTACACGAGCCAGGACGGCCCCAAGACGACACCTGTGGCCTTCTTCCCTGACCACAGCCGCCGGATGCCGCCGTCCGATTCGCCGTCTCCGCCGCCTCCCCGAGCACGCCGACCTGCTCTGCGATCTCACATTGAGCCCCTGCTCCGAACCCCTCTCTCCCCGCCGTCATTTTCCTCCTCCAGCCGCCTTTTCCACCGAAGCCGCGAGCTCCTCGCCGCCGACGATGGTGCAGACGAGGCCATGGGCACTGCAGCCCGTATCTGAGCACACTAGTGTGCTCAGCGCGCCTCCACGAACCTGCAACCACCAGTAGCTCCACCTCCCGTGCCCTCTAGCACCGTACTCGACTGCTCCGGAACTCTGGCGCCGTCGCGAGCTCCGGACACCCTAGCTCGAGATGTTGCCACCCTGGATGCGCGCGAAGCGCAGCAACCCATAGCCGCAAACCACGTCCGAAACCATCCCGTGTAACGCTTTCCCGTGGCGTGTCCGTCGTCGGATTTGGTCACCGCCGGAGAAACTCCGACGGGATGACGTGGCAACGTCTTTAGCAGCTAAACACGCTAATTAACCCCACTCCCTGGACACTGACATTGGGCCCTGCTGCCTAATTAAACTGCTATTAGTTTTAAGTTAGTTTAGTTAACAAAACCAGCGGACCCACGCGTCAGGGTTGACTGGCTGACGTGGCAGTTGACCGGACCCACCTGTCTATGGGAATAACAAGCCTGAGTCACTGACATTCAGGACCCACGCGTCAGGTTTGACCTGGACCGGGTATGTTGACCTGTTGAGGTCAGCATGACGCAGTGCTGACGTAGTAAATGATTTTCTGGATTTAAAATTAATCAGAAAATCCAGAAAATGTCCTAAACTTCTAAAAATCATAGAAGTTCAACCGTAACTCCAAATGAAATAAGTTATATATGAAAAATGATCAGAAAAATCCAATCTATCCATCTGTACTGGTTTCATTCATGATAAAGCAACTTAAACCTGCTGTTTATATCAAAACATGATAGGGCACTATTTAAATTCATAATTTGAGTTTGGGATTGAACCTTTGGTTCAAAATGACCAAAATCCATCTGGTTGTAGTTGCATTAGGCCAACACACTCATATTTCGATGTCATTAGCATGCATCATATCATGCATTGCATTGATTGTGTTTCCTCTTTGTTTGTCGGTGTGTGTCCCCTCTCAGTAGACGTGTACCGATGATGTGACCGATGACACCGATGAAGAGCTATATTATCTTCAGAAGTGTCAGGCAAGCAAAACCTCCTTGTTCATTCCGATACAATCCCACTCTCTCGCTCCTGCTCTCTTTTACTGCATTAGGACAACACCGATTCAACTGTTACATGCTGTGGTAGTTGAACCCCTTTTCCTCTGCATGACCTGTCATTGCCACAGTAAATAGATGAAACCCACTAGCATAAGTAGGACTTGTTTGAGCCCTGATGTGCCTATTCATTCATGTTTGTTTGTCATGCCTGTTACTGCTTAGAGTTGAGTCAGGTCTGATTCATCGGGGATGAATCGGAGGTGTGTGAACATGTCCTACCGTGTGTGAGCTAAGTGTGTGAACACAATTTGGTTAAGGTAGCGGTGAGAGGCCATGTAGGAGTACATGGTGGGTTGTCTCATTGAAACCGTCCTCAGGAACTGAGTTCTGTGTTTGTCATCCATGAACAACTACTACCACACATTGGGTTCCGGTAACTCGGCCCCTCTCGGCTTATTAATAAACTCGATCTCTGTCTAGGAGTTGCAACTAGTTTCTGGTGTTTGTAGGTAGTGTTAGTAGTCTACCAAGTGGCACCTGGTACAGGTGGGCTTGGGACAGACTAGGCACAGTGGCACGGTGTACCAAGTGGTACCCGGATGGTGGGCTTGGGAACCCTGCTCACATCGTTTGGGGCCGTGAGTGACACCCCGGCCGGATCTCCTTGCAGATGGAACCCGAATAGGCGATAAACCTGGACGAGAGACTTGTGTGGTTAGTCAGGTCTTGGCCGACACCCTCGCTGGGCTTCCACTTGAAGGTTGCCGAGTACATGTCGTGTAAATGGCGGTGAGTGGTGAGAGCGTGTGTGAAGAAGTACACCCCTGCATGGTTAATATGATCTATTCGAATAGCCGTGTCTGCGGTAAAGGACTTCTGGGTTGCCTGTACAGTTCATAGACAAGTGAAAGTGGATACTCTAAAATGCGCAAGATAAGCATGAGTGCTATGGATGGCGTTCTCGTAGGGAGGCGTGAGCGGATCCATAGTGGTGTATTGATATGGTGAATATGTGGACTCGTGTGCGCCACCTCTAAAGAGTTACTTGCAGTCGTAGTTCAGGATAGCCACCGAGTCAAAGCTGGCTTGCTACAGTTAAACCCCACCATCCCCTTTGTTGATAATGATGCATATGTAGTTAGTTCTGATGTAAGTCTTGCTGGGTACATTTGTACTCATGTTTGCCTATTTTACGTTTTTGCAGAAACTTCCGTCTCACTAGTAGTTCCGCGTGGACTTCGACGTTTAGCTTGTTACCTCAGCTACGATCTTGTGCCCACGGCAGGATCTGGTAGATAGTCAGGCTTCTTAGCCTTTTTCATTTGTAGATGTCTATACTCAGACATGTTAAGCTTCCGCTTCTGCTTTGACTTGTATGCTCTGAATGCTGGGTCGAGAGACCCATGTTTGTAATACCTCGCTCCTCGGTGCCTATTGAATAAATACTTTGAGTCATAGAGTTATGTTGTGATGCCATGTTGTATTTGCACATATCGAGCATATTGTGTGTATGATTTGAAATGCTTGATATGTGTGGGATCTGACTATCTAGTTATTTATCCTTAGTAGCCTCTCTTACCAGGAAATGTCTCCTAGTGCTTCCGCTGAGCCATGGTAGCTTGCTACTGCTCCGGAAGACTTAGGCTGGCCGGCATGTGTCCTTCTTCGTTCCTGTGTCTGTCCCTACGAGGAAATGTCACGCGATGAATACCGGAGTCCTGTTAGCCCGCTACAGCCCGGTTTACCGGAGTCCTGCTAGCCCAATGCTACAGCCTGGATTCACTCGTTGATGACCGACACGTTCGAAGCTGGGTCATGTATGCCTGTCCCTGTAAGTTAGTGCTACTTTGGGTTCACGACTAGCCATATCAGCCCGGGCTCCTTGTCATATGGATGCTAGCGACACTATCATATACGTGTGCCAAAAGGCGCAAACAGTCCCGGTCAAGGTAAGGCGACACCCGTGGGAATACCGTGCGTGAGGCCGCAAAGTGATATGAGGTGTTACATGCTAGATCGATGTGCCATTGAGTCGGGGTCCTGACAACGGCAAAGACCAATTTTGCCGTTAACTGCAGACAGCTCACTTTGTCGTCTGCTAAAAATATACTAACGGTAAAACAGACTGTGCCGTCTGCGAAAAAAATACAGACGGCAAAGAGCATACTTTGCCGTCTATAACAAAAAAACACAGACGGCAAAGATAATTGATGTCTGCTTTTTTTTACAGACGGCAAAAATCATACTTTGCCGTCTATAATAAAAAACGCAGACGGCAAAGATCTCTAGTGTCTACGGTTTTTTATTATAGACGGCAAAGCAAAGAAACACAACACGCGGATCAGTTTCCTGGATCGATGAGCTGGCATCATCTGCAGTGTCCAAAGTCTCCCAACCGGCCTCTCTCTCACCTCACGACGCACGCACCCAGGCACGCCCCCACCCTCTGGCCCACCCCTCTCTCTGCCCATCCCTCACCTCACCCATCTTATCCTCTTCCCCATCTCTCTTCCCAACCACCTCTCTCTTCGCTCGCGCTAGCCGCCACCGCTCTCCTCACCAGCAAGCTGCCGCCCATGTCCGTGCACTGCCCGCCTTCGCTCACCTCCGCCGGCCACCCGCGTCCACTCGCCTCAACTCGCCTCCGCCGGCCGCCCGCATCCGCGCGCCTCCCGCGTGGCCAACC
>NC_041381.1:60810911-60811557 GCF_002162155.2 Triticum dicoccoides
ATCATCTGCAGTGTCCAAAGTCTCCCAACCGGCCTCTCTCTCACCTCACGACGCACGCACCCAGGCACGCCCCCACCCTCTGGCCCACCCCTCTCTCTGCCCATCCCTCACCTCACCCATCTTATCCTCTTCCCCATCTCTCTTCCCAACCACCTCTCTCTTCGCTCGCGCTAGCCGCCACCGCTCTCCTCCCCAGCAAGCTGCCGCCCATGTCCGTGCACTGCCCGCCTTCGCTCACCTCCGCCGGCCACCCGCGTCCACTCGCCTCAACTCGCCTCCGCCGGCCGCCCGCATCCGCGCGCCTCCCGCGTGGCCAACCGCCCCTGCTCGCCGTCTGCACGCTGCCTGCCTCCACCCGCGTCGGCTCACCGTCCGCGCGCCGCCCGCGTCCACCCGCCTCCGCCCGTGGGCCGGCCCCGGCCACGTCCTCCATTGCCACACACGCCACGCTGGCCACGACCGCGTCCTTCACCGCCACGCGCCGGCCCCGACCGTGTCCTTCATCACCACGCGTGCTCTGTCGGCCTTGACATCGTCCTCTGTCGCCACGGCTCTGGCCCTGACCGCATCCTTCGTCGCCGCGCATGCCCGCCGGCCTCCTCTGTCACCACGTGCGCTGGCCGTGACTGCGTCCTCCATCACCACG
>NC_041381.1:60811567-60833163 GCF_002162155.2 Triticum dicoccoides
CCTCCGCCCGTGGGCCGGCCCCGGCCACGTCCTCCATTGCCACACACGCCACGCTGGCCACGACCGCGTCCTTCATCGCCACGCGCCGGCCCCGACCGTGTCCTTCATCACCACGCGTGCTCTGTCGGCCTTGACATCGTCCTCTGTCGCCACGGCTCTGGCCCTGACCGCATCCTTCGTCGCCGCGCATGCCCGCCGGCCTCCTCTGTCACCACGTGCGCTGGCCGTGACTGCGTCCTCCATCACCACGCACGCCCCGCTGGCCTCGACCGCGTCCCCAGTCACCAAGCGCCCCGGCCATGGGGTGTCTCCGGTCCTACCCGTTGCTCGGAAGGCAGCCGGCTTAGGTCGAAGTTCTCTAGCGTTTTTGTTTTTGATGGATCGAAGCTGACACAATCTGTAACCTGTAATCAGATTTTGTTATATATTCACAGATGATTGTCGCACTACTAGAACGTGGCACAAATGAAATATTGTGAGAGTAAAAACGTATGTGATGATTTGGCTTACGCTTTCGATTATATGAGACTAAAAAATGCATGTGTCCGGCGAGACGCTCTGAGCTGACGTCATTTAGCAAAAATGGAATACAATCTTTGCCATCTGCTATTCTGTCCTGATGACGGCAAAATACACGTTTGACTGACGGCAAAGACCGCGTGCTTTGCCATCTCGTATTTTCGCCGCAGACAACAAATTTGTGGTAGGCTGACGGCAAGGTCTTTGTCGTCTGCCTGATAAAAAGCTGACAGCAAAGTACTCTTTGCCGACTTTGCCTTTGCCGTCACACTTTGCCGTCAGCCAGGTGACGGCAAAGTCTTTGTTGTCTGTATTTCAGCCTTTGCCGTCTGTACTTGCCTGACGACAAACTGTCTGATTCCTGTAGTGGTGGTGGAGACGCAGTAGGCCCTAGTCGAGGCGGACTAGCAGCGCGGCCACCTGGTCAACGACAAGGGCCGGCTCCAGGCTGAGGTGGAGCGTCTGCCGGAGCAGGCCACCACGGCTGAGGAGGCCCGCCAGGCCGAGGCTCGCCACTTTGAGACGGCCGAGAAGGCGGCCGAAGACAAGGATGGCAAGCTGAATGCGGCCCTTGCTAAGGCGGCCGACCTGGAGAAGGTGCTTGGGTAGTGGGACCGTGTCTTGGAGCGGGAGCGACGTGGTATGTTGCTCGAGGTGCAGCACCTGGAAGAGTCTTTCTCCAATAAGTGTTGCTTCTTCGTTGTTTGCCGGGTCGGCACCTGGCCCTTTCTTATTTGTTGCTCTTCTGACTTGCTTCTTCTTTGGCTACAAGGGCCTTTCCGGAGATGCAGCGGCTCATGGAAGAAGCCGTCCGCTATCAGCACGACCCGACCGGCGTTGTTGGGTCCGGGACAGATCCGCTGACGGCCTGGACTTTCCCAGAGATCATTGCCGCTACTTAGGCTTGGCTGCGGGTCTTGGGGACGTAGATGGAGCGGATGTCTCGAACCGGCACTACAATGACAGTGGCCTTGTGGCCGGACTCCGTCCATCCGCGCAGCTTCTCGCGCCTGGCACGCTAGTTGGAGATGGGCCCGGATCACCTTAGCGACTGGCACGTTTCTGCTGCCCGGGCCGGTGCTGAGATGGCGCTCCGGATCGCGCTGTCTTGGCATCCGGATCTTCAGCTGGACGCGCTAATGGGTCAGCGCACTCGCTCGGAGCAGTTGCTGCAGGAGCAAGCCGGCCGGATCACCTCCCGGGCCAGCTATATCGCCGAGTTCGCCTTCCATGACGAGTTCCATCCGGAACGGACAGAAGATGGCACGGTCATGGATGGCGACGACTACGACTTGCTTCTTCACGACCCGGAGGGCGACGCGGTGCTAGGAATGCCTGAGAATCTTTGTATGGAATTCTGTTAAGTAGCAGGTCCACCCACCCACTAGGGGTTTTTAGGGTGTAATGAACTCGGGCCGTGGGCCTTTGCTTAAAACATTTATGTGTAAATGGTGTGAGTGTTCATTTGCTTTTTGCCATCTGCTTTTTTCGAACTTATTTCATGCGTTGCACCTCTCTGAAACTTCCCACCGCGAGTTAGACGGCCGAGGCTCCGGTCTGTGACAAGGAGTTCGGCTCTTCGAGAGGCGGTCGCAGGAGTTGGGTCCTTAGAAGCGTTGAGCGCGAGCGAAACACCCACTGGGCCGGCTGGCGGCAATCCGGCTTGGCCGGTTGGTGAGCAGCCGGTCGTGCGGCTAACTTAGTTGACGAGTGTCGGGCCGGGTTGGTCGACCCGGCAACTTTGACTTAGTGTATGAGTCGTAGGGGAGCTTTAGCCCGTTGTGCTTTCCCGCCGTTAGCTAGAGCTGGATCTGCGGTTTTAGGGCAAAGTGGGGGACCACAAACTAAAGCGACGGGGTGATGATTAAGCCGGCAAGCCCCCGAGCCCCCGGGTCGAGCTAGTCGAACCGGAGGTAGGGTTCGGTAGTAAAGTAATGTGAAATATGGACGCAATAAATTGGTCGGCAAAAGGCAGCCCCCGAGTCTCGTTCGGGGATTCCATAGTTTCATATGCTTACAAAAGGCGTTGATACATACATTTGTGCGACTAACTGTAAAACGGACGGAGGAGTTCCGCGTTCCCCGTCCGGGTCGTTTCTTCGCCGGCGGTGTCCCTCTTGCGCTTCTTCAATTTGCGCGCGTCGATGAGGTAGTAGGCGTTGCGGTCGCGCAAAGTCCTGCTCACAATGAACGGGCCTTCCCATGCAGAGGACAGCTTGTGTTGGCCTGCCTGCTCTTGGACGTGTCGGAGGACGAGGTCGCCTTTGCAGAATGCAAGAGGCTTGATCTTCTTGCTGTGGTAGTGCCTCAGACCTTTCTGGTAGATAGCCGAGCGGCTAAGTGCCAGAAGGCGCGCCTCTTCGAGCAGGTCGACACCATCTTCACGTGCTTC
Organism: Triticum dicoccoides; assembly: GCF_002162155.2. Classification (NCBI taxonomy): domain Eukaryota; kingdom Viridiplantae; phylum Streptophyta; class Magnoliopsida; order Poales; family Poaceae; genus Triticum; species Triticum dicoccoides. Next base: position 60,814,479 of record NC_041381.1, read on the forward strand.
TCTTGCTTCTACTTCGGTGTACATCATGACGCGTGGCGAGTCAAACTTGACGTCGGTCGGGATGACGGCTTCAGATCCGTAGACGAGGAAGGACGGGTTGAACCCGGTCGACCGGTTTGGTGTTATGCGCAGACTCCAAAGAACTGCGCGTAACTCGTCGAGCCAACTGCCGAGTGAGCGGACGAGTGGCTCGATGTGTCGCGGCTTGATGCCGGACAGGATGAGTCCGTTGGCCCGCTCGAACTGCCCGTTGTACTGTAGATGTGCCATGGAGGCCAGGTCGAGGCGGATGCCGGAGACGGAGTAGTATTACTCGAGCGCGCCCTTGGCGAAGTTGGTGCCGTTGTCGGTGATGATTTTGTTCTGCATGCCGTACCGCACCGCCATGTCGTTGATGAACCGGATGGTTGTTGGCCCTTCCAGTTTCTTGATTGGTGTTGCCTCGATCCATTTAGTGAACTTGTCCACTGCCACCAGCAAGTGCATCATGCCGCCTCAAGCGGTTTTGAAGGGTCCCACCATGTCGAGTCCCCAGACCATGAAGGGCCAGGCGATCGGGATGGTGGGGAGTGCTGACGCCGGTGGTGGCTGCGTTTGCCGATGGTGCGGAGTGCTGACGCCAGTAGAAGCCGTGGCGGAACGCCTTGGCCACGAGGTATCGAGATGCGGCGTGGTGCCCACACTCGCTCTGGTGGATATCGAGGAGGATGTCGATGCCGCGGTCCTGCTCGACGCAGCACTGGAACACGCCGGTAGAGCTACGCTTGACGAGCTTGTTGTTGATGATGTTGTAGGAGGACACTCAGTGCTGAACTTGCTGAGCCTTGGTCTCGTCCATGGGGAGAACCCCGTTCTCCAGCCATTCTGATATCGGCCGGGCCCAAGATGGGCCCGTGACGGCGGTGAAGACGGCCACCTGGGTGGGTTCCGAGTCGGCGGTTCCTGGGCCGGGTTAAGCAGCCCCCGGGTTGGTGACGGCGACGGCCGGGTCCGGGGTGATGGTGGCTGGATTTAGCTGAGCAGCCCCCGAGCCGGGTTCAGCAGTCCTCGGGCCGGCTTGCGGTGCGGCCGGGTCTTCTGGGACGTGGATGGACTCAGAGTACAGCGATGGCTTGACGGACGGCCTGCTTAGGTGCTCAAGGGAGACACCGGATGGGATGGCTTGACGTGACGAGGCGTTCTTATCGAGTGTGTCGGCTGCCTCATTCTCCGGACGCGGGACGTGGAGGAACTCGCAGCCATCGAAGGATCCGGACAGCTTCTGGATGAGGAAGCGGTAGCTTGCCATGTTGGAGTCGCGGGCGTCCCACTCACTGGAGCACTGTTGCACCATCAAGTCCGACCGTAGCACAGGATGCGTCGGATGCCGAGTTCCTTGGCGAGCCGGAGGCCATGCACAAGGGCTTCGTATTCGGCGATGTTGTTGGAGGCGGCGAAGTGGATCTGGAGTGCGTAGCAGAGTCGGTCGCCCTTCGGAGATGACGGTACGATGTCGGCCCCTAAGCCGAGTTGCATCTTGGACCCGTCGAAGTGTATGCACCAATGCATCGAGTCGGGAGGCAGCGGAAGGTACTGGGTCTCGATCCAGCCGACGAGGAAATCGGCCAGGGCTTGAGACTCGATCGTGGTGCGGGGCTCGTAGAAGATGGTGTGGCCGGATAGTTGGATCGCCCACTTGGCGACCCGGCCGGAGGCGTCCCGGTACCCGATGATTTCTCCAATCGGCGCAGTGCTGACGATGGTGACGATGTGCTCTTGAAAGTACTGCTTCAGCTTCTTGGCGGTGCGGTACACGCCGTAACACATCTTCTGGTAGTGCGGGTAGTTCTGCTCGGAGGTGGAGAGCACTTCGCTCAGGTAGTAGACCGGGCGCTGGACGGCCTGGATCTTGCCCTTCTCCGGTCGCTCGACCACTAGCACCGTGCTAACCGCCCATGAGGTCACGGCTATGTAGAGCAATAGCGGCTCCTTGTCGGTTGGCGCGGCCAGGACGGGTGCGGTGGAGAGCATGCGCTTGAGGTCTTGGAAGGCTTCGTCCGCCTTGCCGTTCCACTCGAACGGGCTTGTTTTGTTCATTAGTTGGTACAAGGGCAGTGCCTTCTCGCCCAGCCAGCTTAGAAACTGGCTGACTGAGGCCAGGCAACCTGTGAACTTCTGGACATCGCGCAATCGGGTTGGCTTGCGCATGCGCTCGATGGCCTTGATCTTCTTCGGGTTTGCCTCGATGCCGCGTTCCGAGACGACGAAACCGAGCAGCTTTCCGGTTGGGATGCCAAAGATGCACTTTTCTGGGTTGAGCTTGACCCTATATTCGCGGGGGTTGGCGAATGTTTCCTTCAGATCGTCGAGGAGCGTGAGGTGCTGCTTGGTCTTCACCACGATATCGTCCACGTACACGTGGATGTTCTTGCCGAGTTGCGGTAGCAAGCATTTCTGCATGCAGCGTTGGAAGGTGGCGCCGGCGTTCTTCAACCCGAACGACATGGTGATGTAGCAGTACGCCACAAAGGGCGTGATGAAGGATGTCTTCAGAGCATCGGCCGGATCCAGCTTGATCTGGTGATAGCGGAGTAGGCGTCAAGGAAGGACATCAGCTCGCACCTGCCGGTCGAGGCGATGACTTGGTCGATCCGCAGGAGGGCGTACGGATCCTTGGGACAGGCCTTGTTGAGGCTGGTGTAGTCGATACACATGCACCAGGTCTTGTTCTTCTTTAGGACGAGGACTGGGTTGGCCAGCCACTCGGGGTGAAACACTTCTATTATGAAGCAGGCCACCAAGAGCTTGGCGACCTCTTCACCAATGGTTCTTCTCTTCTCTTCGGAAAATCGACGGAGGGGTTGACGGACAGGCTTGGCGTCCTTGCGGACGTGGAGTTTGTGCTCGGCGTACTTCCTCGGGATACCCGGCATGTCTTTGGGGGTCCATGCGAAGATATCCCGATTCTCACGAAGGAAGTCGACGAGCTCGCCTTCCTATTTGCTGTCGAGGCGGGCGCCTACGACAACGTACTTGCTGCAGCTGGGGTCTTCTGGGATCAGCTTCACTTTCTTGGTTTCCTAGGAGGGCTTGAAGGCGGCCTCATCGGCCGGGTCCAGGGTCGAGATCGACGCATCGGAGGCCTCGCCGGCCAGGGCGACGATCCGGCCGAGCTGGCGCCGCTCCTCGGCAATGACCAGTGACTCAGCCAGCTTGGCGCCGTCTCGGGCGCATTCCAGAGACTTGCGGTAGTCGCGGTGATGGTAATGAGGCCCTTGGGACCCGGCATCTTCATCTTCAGGTACTCGTAGTGGGGGACCTCCATGAACTTGGCGAGCGCGGCCCGGCCTAGCAGCGCATGATACGCACTGGACAGGTCCACCACCTCGAACCAGATTGGTTCGCATAAGAAGTGGCTGTTGTCGCCGAACAGGACGTCGAGCCGGACCCGGCCAATGGGTGAACAGGAGAGGCCGGGTACGATATCGTGGAATACTGTCCGGGTTGGCTCCAGGTCCTCGGCCTTGAGGCCGAGCTTGGTCATCGTGTCGCGGTAGAGGATGTTGATGCTGCTGCCGCTGTTGATGAGGACTCGGGAGAACTTGCAGGTGCGCCGCGCGACGATGGTAGGGTTGAGGACGAGGGAGTATCCACCCGGACTCGGCATGACTGCCGGGTGATCCTCCCGGGCCCAGGTGATCGGGCGATCCGACCAATGCATGAAATCTGTCCTGGCTGGGACGACGGTGTTCACCTCCTGCCGGAGGAGGCGCTCGCTGTGCTTGTCGTCGCCGACGCTGGTGAAAACGACGTAGGCCATGTTCTGGTCCGGGTAGGTGTTGTTCCGCATCGCGCTGTCGGCGGGAGGCGACGGTGGAGGCGGAGGCGGCTGCCCTGCGCCTGGAGCCGGAGCTGGAGCCGGAGGAGGCGGAACGTCTCCCCTCATGATGCGCTTGGTGATGGCACACTACCGAAGCGTGTGCGTGGAGGGTATTGCGCCACTTTGGTGCTTCCATGGGGCGTCGAGCATCTCTTCAAAGCTCATGGCGGGTTGTCATGCCATCTTGCCGGTCTGCCGGCGCTTCGCTACCGGGTCCACCGCGGGCTTGGCGGCAGCGACGAGCCAGTTGTCGTGGCGCTGTGCCGGCTGCTCGGCCTTGCGCTTGTTGTTCTGGTGGTGCTGCTGCCGGCTGCTTTCACCGGCCGGCTTCTATGGAGGGACCGGCTTCGACTTGCCGGCCTCATCCAGCACCACCTGGATCTTCATGGCGGAGTCGGTGTTAGCGTACGTATCCGCCGTCACCATGAGCACGGCCATGGTGGCCGGCTCAGAGCGTAGAAGCTTGTGCTTGAGGAGGGTCCCATCTCGGCACCCGCTGACGAAGTATTGGATCGCGTGGACTTCTTGGACGCCCTCACAGCTGTTCCGGAGCTCGTTCCAGCGTGCGATGTACTCGCAGCCGGTCTCCGTCGGCCCCTGCACACACATGGCAAGCTGGCTAGGGCGACCGGGCCGCTTGTATGTCCCCGTGAAGTTGCGGACAAACGCTTCCTCGAAATCGACCCATGCGTTGATGCTACCCATCGGCAGGCTGTTCAACCATGTGCGAGCCGATCCTTGGAGCATGAGCGGTGCGTAGCGCACGGCGAGACGATGATTGGCACCGGTGATGCCAATGGCCGTGGTGTAGTCGGTGAGCCAGTCTTCTGGCTTCATTGTCCCATTGTACTTGGGGGTGTCCCGGGGAAGCACGAACCCCTTAGGAAAGGGCTCCTCCCGGATGCGTGGGCCAAAACACGCCGGCCTGATAGCGCCGCTCTCCTCCACCTCCAGGGAGCAAGCGAGCTGATCGATGCGGTGGCACGCGTCGGTAGCGTTGATGGTGCGCGGGCCGAGTCGACTGGCGGCCAGGCCCCAAGGGGCCGGGTCGGCTAGAGCTGGACGCCGGCCAGGCTGGCCAGGTCCGCGCTTGGTCTCTGGGGCGGGCTGGTTGCCCAGAGCGTCGGCGGCGGTGCCGGCCGGGTTGCGCCGGTTCCTGGCTTGGCCGGACTGCGCCTCGCCGAGAGGTGAGGAGGCCGTGTGCAGGAGTTCGCGGGGTCCGCCAAAGCGGGCGGAGCCGGACCCCGCCGGCTTGGTGAGCTGGTTGAGGCGATCCTGCTGGGTGTTGGCGGCATGGAGGAGCTCGCGCATCTGCCTGATGTGCTCCTTGAGCTCCTCGGCCGTGAGTTGGTCGATGCCGACCGCGGCTGCGTCCGCAGCATGCACGTTCTTCATTGGGGTCTCGTAGACGGTCTGGACGGCGCCGAAGGCCCGGCCGATCGCTCCTCCCCGGGCGCGGGTATCGGCGTCCCGGCTTGGCTCGGTCGTGGCGGGCATGAATCTATGTGCGGCGTCGTGCTCCATCTGAGCAGCTTCTAGGCGGCGCCTGGTGGCGGCCAGCGTCTCGGATAGATCCAGCATTTGCTGGCACCTGTCCTCGAGCTGGGTTCGGGCTTCAGCGACGTTGGTGGCGTCGACGTCAGTGCCGATGGGGATGTGGAGTCTTTGCATCGCGGCGTGCAGCGGGTCGGACGGCTCCGTCTGTGCCGTGGCGCCCGCGGCTTCGGCGACTCTTCTCGCCTTGCTCGACGAGGAAGAGGCGCCATCGCCGGTGACGAAGACCTCCACGTGGCCGTCCATCGCCCCGGTAGTGAATCCGCCGCTGAGAGGGAGCGAGGAGTTGGAGTAGCTGAGCACATCACAGTGGTACTCGTCGGCCACGAGCGCGTCGGAGATGCGCAGCACGATGAAGGAGGCAGCGAGCGCGCTGATGACGTCGTCTGCCAGAGCGCCGGACTCGTCGGAGTAGGAGAAGGGCCCCATCAGAATCATGTATCCGGCCAGCTCCTCGAGTTGCCCCACGGTGGGCGCCAACTGTCGTGGTGGGCATGCGGCAGATGCCAAAGGATGGCTAAAGAGAGGAGGAGGCTCGATGGCGCTGGTGGGCTTCGGAGGCGAGGTTGATATGCGCGGGCGCGGGATGCCGGACATACCCAAGTTCGGGGCTCTCCGGAGACATAACACCCCTAGTCCTGCCGAGTTTAGTTCGATGGTCGATAGTACAATGTCGCTCCTGGAGCTGGATGGAGGAGGGAGGAGGCTGGCCGAGGCTCGGGTTGCTACCTCTCTTTGGTGTTGCTAGGTAGTGGCTAGTCCTATCCTGCTTGCTTTATCTTGTGTTACTTTACATGCTGGGGATCTCACATATCATGCCCCTGTGGGCGTGGAATCCTAGGGGGTTTTATAGATCAACCCCACCCAGGGTTACAATGGTAATATGTCGAGTCGGTGGGTCCGTATTGTCGGTGTCCGGGGTACCGGGATAGGTCCCGCTTGGGGGCTTGTGGTTCCCGGGTTCCCCTAGGTGCGGGCCTCACGTGCCTAGGGGGACTGTGCACCGTCTTGTCGATTGTCATGGTGTGGCCGAGTCAAGCCGCGCACAGTGTTCTCCGTCAGGCCGCCGCTTGCTGTCGTCAGCAGTGAGGGCGGGAACACTTTGCCGTGCCAGCCCTGGTCAGCGGGTAGGTAAGGGGCACTGTTGCCATGCTCTGGCGGACCACGGGCATGGTTGGGGGCACTGTAGTCTTGGTCATCGGTGATTGAGGTCTCGTCCCATCGTACGACCTGGATCGGACGGAAGCTGACCCGTGGCTCTGTTGCCGTGAACGCCACGGGTGGGTTGGCTTGCTGGGGAAGCCAAGGTTGTGCCGGGCTGAGTTGCCTTGCGCCAGCTGCTGCGGCCGGGTCGACGTACTTTGCCGAGTTGAGGGTCTTGGCCGGGTTGCGCGTCTTGCCGGGTCGAGCGACCCAGCCTGGCGCATGCTAGTTTGCGGGGCAATGCGGGCCCTACTGTTTTTAAAATAGATCCGGGTTCCGTTGCCTGCCTGGGGTTCATCCCCCCGACACTCATACAAATGCATCTTGATGTTACGTGCAACGCACGGGCATTATGGGAGTTTAGCTTTTTCTATGGGGGTTCAGCTGAGAATATAATACTCATACAGGCTCACGGTTCTGGACTTTGGGCTATAGGCCCACCCTGCATGTTTGGGGGCCCATTTGTTCTACCTCAGCGCTTTTCATATTGCAAGTGATCGGTACCGCGCTGGTTTTAGATGCTGTCGCAAGGCGAATACACAAAATTGAATAACGCACAGCAGTTGTTGGAATGAAATCGAACGACAGTTCCTACCCAGCAATCAGAGTTGCATTTCTATCAACGATATACCATGTGATAAATAATACTGTCATACTACTTATGCACACAAGACACTTGTTTCACCATGCCAGATTATTTCATCAAAATCTCTCGGAGGATATGTCAGTTCGGCAGTTGCGTGCTGCTACTGAAGAATTTCAAAGTTTATTTGGACCAACTCTCCTTGCCGAGAAAGTTCGATTTTGACATCATCCCCTACCGCAAGATATGATTTAGATTTGAACCTTGACCATCCTTTAGCATCAACCATCATGCGACCGTCCTTTGTACTTAGGGTATATTGAGCAGGTTCATTTACACCAAGGCTGCCCATGGTAAGAGAAACTTGGTCACGGTCGCCCGGATTGTTGAACAACTCCGTCGTTGCTCTAGGAATTCTCTGTTTGCAAACAAGAAGACATACCCAAACAGTTAGATCAACATAGTGAATCATGTGAAACAACATGAAAAGAAAAAAGAACGAAGCACTTGGGCGGCCAATGCTTGCCAATATGGTGGACATGTCAGTTTTCGTAAGGACATTGGTATATGAAGTGCGAACTGCAGCCCAGTCTGTTGCCGGTGCAACTGCATGGGCCGGAGCAGATGCAAGTGCAAGTGTTGGTACAGCTGCTGAAGCCGCTGCTGCTACCGGAGATAGTGCTCCTTCTAGAGCTGGTGCCGGTGTCGGAGCAGGTGCCGGTGTCGATGCCCGATCCTCCGGTAGATCAGACTGATCCGCTGACGCGGTCGGTGCCCAATCCTCAGTTAGATCAGAATGAGCTGCTGCCGCTGTCAATGCTAGAGCAACTGCCGGTGCTCGATCCGTTGCTGAAGGTGGTACCAATGTACGAGACAGCGGCGATCGTGTCTGGTCTGCTATGATCAGCTTTCTAACTAGACTAGGATCCATGATCTTGATCCAGTCTTTTTATTCATTTCTTTTAAACGCGAGAAGGACTAATTGTGGCGTTTTTGTTAAACCAAACTGCAGTTCATCATAGGGATTCAGCTTGTACTCAGACAACAGACTGATCCAATTTTTTCCAGTAATATAAGTGATGGACAGTGCCTTCATTACTAACACGACATAAGATGTCAAACCTGTAAAAATAGCCATCGTAGAGCAAACCAAACGGTTTATTCTGTGATGAATGTCACATGGCAAACCTGCATCATAAAATTGCAGGAAAAGAAAGAAAACATGATATTAAATCAATAAGATTTAGACATTAAATCAATAAGATTTACTTGATGTGACACGAGTGAATCCTTACCAGGAAATCACTATGTTGAAGTACTAAAGAGAAGATTGATCGTCCAACTACGGCTAGCATGCAGGGGCCCCTCCTACTCCCACAAGCAGGATAGTTCAAAGGTCGTGACAAAGCGTATGGACCGAACATCCATGGGACTGGAAATCCTGGTGGGTGCGATAAACAATGCAATGCATACATATATTGGAGTGTAACCATAATTGATAAACCGTCCTCACAAAAAACATGATCTGGATAATTCAAAATATGCAGACTGAATTGAGTGGACAGACATTAACATAGACCGTTCTCAGGATTGACCACACACCAAAAGAGGTAGTACTAATAAACAATACAGGGTTCACAAACACAAATCAACTGCTGAACAATAGTACTTACTACAGGCAAGCAAAGTTGCACTAATTAAACTCTGCAGACTATTTCTTGCCACCGACCTATGGGATGAACCCCGCATAACTGACTAGGCCATGTACTTTGTGAGAGATGTCTACATGCACCATCACCATCTTGTCAACCTTGGAGAACCTAATAGAGTGGTCTTTCCACTCATAAACATGATGATGAAGACAGGCCGCATCAGATTTGTTGGGAAGATTTACAAGAACCACAACCTTCGTAATCGAAGGCACAGCCAGGAAATTGTTGTGGTCAAGTACAGCCTCGAGAACACGCCTGACAACAATGCTACAGGAAAACACTAGTTCAGGACACAGCAGCTGGATAGTTTAGTAGTAGAACTCATCCCCACGTCTTCCAGTTCACATGGCATGACTTTGAGAACTTCATCTCCACCGCGGACCTGGTTCTAATTCAAACAGAAACCATATTTTATAAGATGATTTTCGATATTATACTCCATATATGACTTTGAGAACTACCTCCGTTCAGAAATATAAGATGATTTTCGATATTATACTCCATATATGACTACATATAGGCACAGAAATGAGTGAACAAAGACACTAGAACATGTCTTCAAAGGCATGAGAGCAGAGGGATTACTTGCAATATCCATAACACAAGTTATTGAGGCAAATATACCCTCTTCAAAGGTAGCATTGATGTTCATAAAGCACTCCCTCTGTCTGAAAATTCTTGTCTTAGATTTGTCTAGATACGGATGTATCAAGTCACATTTTAGTATTAGATACATCCGTATCTAGACAAATCTAAGACAAGAAATTTGGAACAGAGGGAGTAGTTGAAAGTAATCTATAAGAAATCAGTGTAAACCTCTCACATGTTTTGGTCAAAAGAGGAATTTAGAACCGTCATTTGGCACACTAAAATCACATGCAAGATCACCCAGAAAGTTGTACTACCAGTACTAGTACTGCATGTTAGATGAAAAAACACGATCAAGATCGAGAAAAAGATCGTCAACAAGAGACATTACCTGGACTTGCTAAATCAGGGATCCCAGAGAGGGGGGCCTGGACAGGGCGATCGCTTTGAGCTTGTCTGCGGCAGTCTCGGCGGGGTGCTTACGCTTCTTCATACGATGAGCCTCGACGGTTTTGGCCAGAGCCATAGACATCATGTCAGCCGGTGCTCTAGCATCCATCCAAGAGAGGAAGCTGAGAGAGAAGAGTGAAAGGAGGAACGAGATGAGGGAGAAGCGAAGCGAGTGGGGGTTTTCTTCAAGAGAGGAAGCTGAGAGAGAAGAGTGAAATGATGCTTGCTTCGTCCGTCCAACTTACTGCTGGAAAGGAGGGGGTTTTGTGATTTGACGGCTCATTGGGCATTACTGCAGCGCTTCGATCGGGGTAGTCTACCATCACTCTACTATGGAGTAATTTAGTGCATGGCTGGTGGACCCAGGTGCTGGCTTTCCCACACGTCGGCGAAACTGAGTAATTTAGCACATGGCTGGAGGAGGATCCGCACGGTAGATCATGTCCACGGTTTTTGTGAAGAAAAAAATGATTAAAGCAAGCGTTTCCACTCTTACGACGGAGGAGTGCGAAACACGGTAGAGACTTGAACATACACAATGCTCCTACTACTAGGCATGTGCAGTGGTTCATACGTTAGTACTAGACAATCTCGTTGCTAGTGTAGTAAGATATGATGATAACAAATGATGTTGTGCGCATGTCAACTACTCCTATATGTAACATAGTACGTCTACAGCGCACGGAGAGTACGGTGCTATAGTACTCCTCAAAACATGAACCATATGAAGCACGAATAGTGTTAGGCAGGGTGTATGAAGGGGAATTCCATATGAAGGGTGCACGGGATGGGAGCAAAAGTTCCCTTCTCGACCCACTTTTGGGTGTTTGGCAGAGTGCATGAAGGGTGCATGAGTCCACACTAGTAGGTTAACAAAAATACACGAAGAGGAAACAACTATATTGAGATGAGAATGCAACCAAACACACCCACATGCTTTGTGCTACAGTGACTGATCTGCACCTTCTGAGTTTGATCCAATGGTCATGTTGCACCGAGACATGGACATGCCCATGCAGAGGGCGCCTAAACACCACCGAAGTCCCTTTGCTTCTCGAGGCACACGACGTTGGTGATGCAGGGTGCAACCGCCCGCAGAGCCCGCTCCCGGTCCATGGGAGCCAGCTCGTCAAAGACAGCGTCCAATGGCACGAATGGATTCCGGTGACGGAGCCCTGAAGGAATTTGCCCGGCAATGGCGATCACAGCTCGTAACCCCTCCTTGTCCATCTCAGCCCCCACCATCGCGCGGAGACGGCTCAGCTCCTCGGAGATATAGGTGAAGAAGGAGACCAGGTCAGGAAGCCGCAGCTCGTTGAAGTCGACCGGGTGATCGAACGGGTTTAGCCCGACGGCCAGCATCCTCGCGTTGGCACGACGGTAGGCATCGCACAGCCGCAACACGTGCTTGGCAACTTGGTTCACCAAGTGGCTGAGGCGATCTTGGACCTCGTCACGATCGGCCCGCTTGCGCTCCAGCCGGCTCCCCTGACGGCCTATCGTATCTCCCGCTTTCTGCATCAACGCCACCGACGCCTCGAGCATCTTTGTGGTGGAAGCCTGCCACCTTTGAAGCTCTATGAACTCCCGCACATAACGGAGGAGCATGGCACTCCTCTCCTCCTTGAGCTCACGGAGCTCCACGTACTTGGCCCTGAGCTCCGCATCCTTGGCATGGAGCTCCTGAGTCAGGCGCCTCACCTCGGACTCCGTGATCTACTGCGCCACCATGGCACCAGGTAGAATCAATGGGGAGAGGAAGCAAAGGGGGCGAAACGGCTGAAAGGCAATGCAATCTACGAGAAGGCGGAGGGAGCGAGCCGAGGAGCGGGGAATCTTTTGGTTTTCACCATGGTAAAACACCGGTCGACGACATCTCACATCAAGGAGAAGTGGGTTTTACAGGCGGAGTCATCGTGACTAATTGCTGCTGCGCCTGCTCCCGTCAATCAAAAAATTAAAAATCCTGCCGCGCCTGCTCCTGTCAATCAAAAAATTAAAAATCCTGCTGCACCCAAACACCAGAGCAACGCCGCTCTGGATATTTAAATTTACATGCCGGCAAGTACATCAAAAAAGGGGTGAAAAACAAATGTGGCGGTGGCCTAGCTAACTGGTCGAACTAGCCCAACTAGCTAGCCACCGTGCTTCACTGATGTACTCGGCGGGAAAGGTGGTCTTTCGTGATTTGACGAATCATTTACTTAATTCGGCGCTACAACCAAGGAGGACCAAAAAACACGCGGTAGGGCATCCCACATCAGGAAGAATTTATGCGTGCACCACCCGGGAGGACCCCGAAACCGTGCGGTAGGGTGTGCCACGTCTCGGCACGGAGGAAAAATGTGTGTGTAAGAATATACTCCCTCCGTCTAGGTGTGTAAGTCATATTACGAAAATCAAATATCCCAAAACACTTACGCGTGGTGCATTAACTTCTATCTCGCTTCTTGTTTCTTGCCATATCAACCAATAAGAGATGAGGGGTGTGCATGCTTTTAATGATTTGAGACTACCAAACACGAGATGAAGTGGTTAGTTAATTGCATGCAATGTTATTAATTAGCAAATAAACATTAAGGTCTCTCGTTTTCCCCTCCTCCTTGGTCACGGTGACTTACTCACCTAGACGGAGGGAGTACTGTATCAGACGTCGGCAGTAACTCTAGTAGAACCTATGGTTCAACCTCGGGACCCAGCCAGTCGGTCAAAAACACCCCACTAGCCACACAGCTTCGTCATGCAAACATGGCACGGAGGATAGATGCGGTTATCTCCGTCTCGACCAGCCACAACGTCTCCTTTTCTAGGCGATTCTTCTATTTTCCAAGCTTTTTTTATTGTTGTAATAACACCACGGCAAGCTAGCGCCGGTCTTTGTGTGTGCCCGCGCAAAGGTTAGACGATGGAGAGAAGAGAGATTGACATCGCGGACCAGGGACCCACCAGTAAGTGAGACAACGGTCATGCAGTGGGACCCCCGTTGTTGTTTCAGGCTATCGACTTATGCTTTTTAGTCCAGGTTGCCAGTTCGAATCACCTCTTTCAGATTTGTTAGTTTTAGGTCTAAATTTGATTAATGACAAGTGGGACCCCCGTGTGTTGTTCCGATATTTCAGTGTACGATGGTTTTTTTTAACAAACACTTTGCGCGGTTAGACAAATAAAGGCACGAGTTACACGTATTTTGCAAGTTTACGAACAAATATGACATCGGCATAGAATATCACATCCACCCTGCAGCTTAGATACCATGGTGATACGAGTTTTTACACCGTTGGAAGTGAGATCCAATGGCTTGGAAGTAGTCTTTGTAATTATGCGCAATTTCCAAACTCTCCAAAGGTTTTTTTGCAAATAAAACATTGAGGCCTCGTGTACGCCGCTGCATCTTTGATCAAATGGCTCCTCGTTGCTCATATTAGGTGCTCCCCGTGGCTTAATTACCCGCTACGGTGATATGAGCATCTAGGTCGTCTGATCAGTGATCAGATGGCACAGTACTTGTACTTTCTGTGCATTTCCCAAACTCTATCAGCCGTATATTGCAAAAACATTCAAACCTCCTACTGTGGGCCGTTAGATCTTAGTGAACTCGTATCACCATAGAATCTACGGTGCGGGAGCACCTCTTATACTGATGTGCGAGAAAACATAAGGTGCTATCGCAGCTTGGATGCTACGGTGATACGAGCTTCGAGGTTGTTTGATCTGAGATCCAATGGCATCTGAGCAGTCTTTGTGTTGTAAGCAGTGGTCGAACTCTTTTGGGGCTTTTCTGCAAAAAATCATTCGAACCACTCAGGAGGTGTTGGGTCACAAATCCAACGGCTCCGAAGAGCTTGTATCTCCAAAGAATATAACGTGTGGTAGCACATGATATTCATACATACAGGAGAATATGATGTCCTCCTTCATCTTAGATGCTACGGTGGTACGACCTTCGAGGTTGTTGGATATGGGATCCAAGGGCAACTGAGTAGTTTTTGTACAAATTGTGTGCAATTCTCAAACTAATCAAGGTTTCCTGTTAAAATATTAAGACACATCATGTGAGCTGCTATATCTCACATCTACAAGCTCCAAGCAACTCGTATCGGCATATAGCATCTAAGGTATGGGGCACATGATATTCTCCCGGGGAGGAGGGGTGGGGGGTGCACAAAAAATCGGTGGTTGGGAGGGTGGGGACAAATATAATCTAAACAATCCTAAACAGAGTTCCACAATTTTATCTAAGGTCGAGGGGTTGACCCCCGACAATCATAGCTCCGCCTAAACACAACATTTGCATGTACTGTAGTGCTAGACTTAATATTCATGTTTCAGTCTCATGTTCATTTTAAATATTGAACTGAGGACCATGCATGTCTTACATTTATTCCATTTGTTCAGATAAATATTAGTTTTTTTAGAGATTTCAAATGGACTGGCACATACGGATGTATATAGACATATTTTAGAGTCGAGATTCACTCATTTTGCTCCGTATGTAGTCACTTGTTGAACTCTCTAAAAGACTAATATCTAGGAATAGAAGGAGTATTTTTGAATTCGTGTCATACATGCATGGTTTGGAAAAATAGATGCACTATACTTATTGGATTGTTGTTGTGTTCGTGCGTGTGTGTCTGTATGTGTGTGTGTGTTCATATGCTTGATACATGCAAAGTTTTCTCACCTCCATATTGTTCATCTTTTATATTTGAATTTGCATTGGAAAACTTAATAGGGATACCATGAAATGTGAAATCCACGTTGAGATCACTATATCACAATATCACTCTAATTCAACAACTTGTCATAAATCAATTACCACATTAAGATAAGTATTTGCAAGGAAACTACGGGTAATATAATACACATAGATTCGTTCGGCAATTTAAAATGTTCCTTTCGTATTCTCGAATGGTAGGACCCAACGGCGTACCAGCCAGACCTTGGCTCCTGTTGATCCTAAAAAAATAAAACAAAAATAAAAAAACTGGGCTCATGTCCTTCGTTGGCGTGCGTGGTATGCACATTCGGCAACCCCAACCAGTCGAGCCTCAGTGTTTCAAGTCGAAATATCTGGCAGCCAGAATTCTAGCCCTAGGAAATTCCCCTCATGTCCCTGGTCCATAATGACTACCGATGAACAACGGAGGGATGCTTTAGTAACTAGACAACGTTGCCTCAAAAAAAAACAAGATAATGTTACCTACCGTGCCGAGCAAAGTTCCATTCCCCCAGTCGCCGCTCGTCAAGGTCACCCGTCAACTGCATTGCCTAGTACTACTACTACTACACCAGGATGAGCACATAATTGAGCCCGTTTGTTCCTGCCTAATACTTGAGTTAATATATCAGGCAATGCACTGGTACGGAAAGGATTATCCTTTTACTATGCATATATAAATTGTCTGAAGTCTAACTAAGCAAAATGTTTGACCAAATCCTTTCTTAAGAAAAACAACAGGACAAATGTACGGCTTGAAAAAATATTGCATGATGCAGGTTATGATATTGTTTTGAATCCTGGATCTTAAATTTCAGAAAATCCAAAAGTGAGCATGAATTCTTGAAACTGAGCATGGTCACGTGATATGGCACAAATATTACTTCGTAAGTTTTTTCTTCAATTTGAGACAAGCTGGTTATGAAAAGTTGCACAAATGAAGAGCCAGGGTATTTTGGAACAAAGACCTGCCACGTTAAGGCGAACATTTTCACTATTGAAACTGTGGGCGTTTCGTGCCTCCACGAGTCCCCGCTTCTCATCGGCAGGTGTCGTCCGATCAATCGTGTGAAGAGTAGACAGGAGGCGTGCGAGCAGACCGCTGTGCAGGCTCACCGGGAGGCAAGCCCTTCCCAACTGCTCCCACTTTTAACGTCGCCGGCGCCGCAGTTTAAAATCAACCCCGCACTACCCGGTATCGCTACAATCTTCTCTCTTCCTCTCCGATTCTCCAGTCGCCTACCTCCAACTAGCCTGACCTAAACGTATGCCATGCCGCATCATGATGGTCTGCCCTTAGTGTTTCAGTTTCCTGAGGAAGACACCCAGCCGGAGTCTCAAGAACATAAGGCGCTTTGGGACGAGCTTGAACTGGCCTTGCAGGAAGACGCCGCCCCTGTCCTCGCTCCTGTTCCGGCTACCGTCGCCCCGACTACGCCAGCGCCCATCCCCGTGTCATTCATGGGTTGCGAGCCGCACATTGTCGCTGAGCTTGATACCACGGGGTTCCACGAGGTCCCCGCCGACTTTCACGCGCCCATGCACCTGCCAGCGCATGCACCTGCGCGTGCACTGACGCGCATGCCCATGCCAGTTCCCGTCAACCTACCAGCGCATGCGCCTGCGCGTGCACTAACGTGCGCCCCCGTGCCGGTGCCAGTGCAAACGAATGTCTCCACCGCGCCATTGACAGCGCATGTCCCCGCGCGGCTGCCAGTACCCCCTCAGCGGCATGGATGGCCGTCGTCGACCACTTCCTTGCACCAACGCCAGTCGCCTCCTCCCGCTAGTTGACTCACTCCGAAGTCCAGAACATTTTGGCCTTCCTTGAAGCTAGGCCAACGTCGAGGAGTACGCTAACAATGGCGAAAGACGCCGCCGTTGTCGCCGGTCAGTGGCCCTGACGACACACAGAGCACGGCAGATGAGCCGCTTCCCACCGCAAGACGCCCCCGCCGCCGCCGCGTAATCTAAATTTTCCATGAAAAACGTTCGGATTGCCATGCTTAAAATCCGAACATTTATCATTTCTGTTTATTTTATATCGATCGTCGTATAATTTAAAGTCGGAGTCAGACTGAACAAAATATATGGTTTCATTGATTGAATGTTCTGCTAGAGCCGTATTAAATTAAATATAAAACGTCATCAAGCCAAATGTATTCCTTGTCATCCAATGACCTAGATTGCTTCAATGTCTAGCGCTCAACACGTTTAGCGTGCAGTTAATTTCATGCCAAAAATAATGCTAATCACATAATAACACGCAAATAATATCCTACTTAATATCCACATGCACTTAATATACTTCAAAATTAACGTGCATTGCACGTACACACTGACTAGTGTTGCTAGTACGTGAAACTGGTGCCGTGACTTGTGAACGCGTCCAGATATGGTCAATGGCAACATCGCCCGCGAGTTCTTCGTGTTTGCCCATGCATTTAAACACAGAAGGGGAGGAGAGAGAGAGAGCACACATGGAACCCACCAGTAAGTGAAGGCGAATAGTACTAAAAATAATATTACATGTTATCCATTAAATAAGCTGTGGTAATATAAAAACATTATGTGAACAAAGGGGGGTACAACAAACATTGTTGTTCTACGTATGTTGCCTATTGACGTGCGGCTTGAAGGCCCGGTCGCATGTTCGATCCTCGTCCTTTATTTTTTAATTTGTATATGGGTCCAAATTTGTTTCATGACATGTGGGCCCCTCGGTGTGTAGTTTGTAGCACTTTAATTTGCAGGTCGAATTTTGTTCCATTCCAAGTGGACTATCGGTGTGTAGTTTTGTAGCTTATTTATAATAATTAAAGAGAACAACATAGTTTCTTGCAATAATACCATGGTGCGACGTTGAAGGTGTGAAAGGACATGCCAGAGCGATGACTGGGCCAGAGGGAAATCAACTAGGGGAGATTGCGGGGGTTGCAACGGTGTTTGGAGTAGTTGTGGGCCGAATCCTACGAAAATATAATATAAATCGATCGATATAAATGCCTACACAAATTAATCCAAGGTTGGAGTGCCACTCGCAGTGTAAATAGCTCCGGCTTTACGAGGGATGGAGAGGTAGTAGCTTCAATGCATGGAAGATACCATGTGAGAAAGCGAGGTCAATCGAGAGACATATAGATAGAGAGACAAAGTGAGTGTGGTCCAACATTCATTGAACAGATATATGTGCTCTGGAGAGATATTGTCCGATTGTGCTTTTGGCAAGGGTGAGAGCTGTAAGATAGAGCTTGAGAGATGATCCAGTCACAGACATGTAGATATATTTTGTATGTGGGAGGAAGGAAGGTCAATCGATCACATAGGGTCGTCGTGTGATCGAAAGAGTGAGACGGTTTGAGAGAGTGACCTAGATAGACAATGTGCGTGAGAGAGTATACAATGTTAATAGGTCGAATTGGGCTCAAACATGGTGATATATCGTTTTTGTCTGAGAAATAGCGAGGTCAATCGAGACATACACAGAGAGAGAGAGAGAGAGAGAGAGATTGAGTGAGCATGGCCCTCCATGAGGTCGAAAGAGTGGTGGCGGCTTGGATGGACTGACCTAGATAGACAATCTGTGTGAGAGAGCATAGAGTGTGTCGATCGAGGCCCGAACAGGGAGATATATCATTTGTGTGTGAAAGAAAACGAGGTTAAACAAGATTCAGATAAAGAGAGCAAGATTGAGCGAGTGTGGCCCGCCGTGCGGAAGAAAGAGTGAGACAGTCTTGAGGGAGTGACCTAGATATACAACGTGCATGCGTGCGCACGAGAGGTTGGGGGGACTAGATTGGCAATGCATGTATTTAGCGCGAGAGGGTGAGAGGGAGAGGGGGAGAGAGAGAGAAAGAAAGCTCAGCATGGGGTGCAATGGCGGGTGTGTGAGGTAAATACATTTGGTAACAGAGTGAAAAAAGTGATTTGTTAGTTGAGAGACTTAGAGATCGAAACATGGAGAGAAAGAATGAACGTGTGTTGGAAACCGATAGCTTCCTAAGGTGGTAAGAGAGGAA
>NC_041381.1:60833331-60834166 GCF_002162155.2 Triticum dicoccoides
ATGTACATAGTACGAGACTTAACAACGATGTTTCAATTCATTTTACATTGTAAGATTTGAACTAAGGACCATGCATACGAGTAATTATTTCGAATTCGTGCCATACCAAGTTACGAAAAGTTGACATTGACTCAAATTGTTGTGCTTTTTTGCAGGTCATATGTTTGAATCCATCCAAAAGTTTTCTCACTACCATGGTGTTCATCATATACATATTAATTTGTATTAAAAAAGTAGCGTGGATATAGTGAAATGCGAAATCCACGTTAGAATTGGAGATCGCTACGTGACACACACTCTAATTCAAATAACTAATTATGTGACACACACTCTAATCCACGTTAGCGTGGATACCGTTTTGATTTTTTTTCAAATAACTCCTCATTAATTAATCTATAGTACTCCCTCTGTTCACTTTTATAAGACCTTGAAGATATTTGAGACAATGGGCAAAACAATTCGTTTTAAGTTGTCTGAAACGACTTACAAAAGTGAACGGAGGGAGTATCTCATTTCGAATGACTAATTATTGCAAGGAAAACACGGTCATGGTAATACATACAGATTCATTTGCAAATGAAAGAAGAGTCGTTTGCATTCTCAAATGTAGGCGCACCAGGCAGACTAGGGTCGTGTCGGGGTGGACGCTGCTTCGGTTCCTTAAAGGCACCTGCCTTTGGGTCACTGACATGTGGGCCAGCCACCTGTTGGGCCCACATGCCATGGACACAAAGGCACGTTCCTTAAGGCACCGAAGCATAGTCGTGTCGGGTGGTCGCGTGTGTCGGACGGAGACGTAGCACCCAGCCACCCACCCCCCTCCCTCGTCCCTCCC